>NW_026591086.1:7560346-7573449 GCF_907164565.1 Psammomys obesus
GCAGAGGCATTTTTTTTTTTTTTTTTTTTTTTTTTTTTGGTCTCACTTCTGTGTCCTAGCCTTAGGTATCCAAACTCCCAGACTGCTCTGCAGAGGTGGGGCACGCCCTGGACTAGTTACAATGGGCTTTGATTGGCAGAAGGTAGGTTTAGGAGTCAGCAGATGCCCCTTGACCCCCTTTGGCATTCTCCTCTGCTGTCACCTGGTCCCCTTTCCTCCCATCTCCTTTTGCCCCTTGGCACCATCACCTGGAATGGCCAGGCCCTCCTCAAAGTTGTGCAAAGATTCATTTCAACACATGGGGACTGAGGATGCTCCCCACAGGGGCTGGATGCCAAATGCCACAAGCTGCCCTCCCCTCCCTCCGGCTCCCCGTTCTTCTGCCTGCCAAGGAGCAGCCAGGGACCTCATATGCACCTACCCAGTGACTACTGGCACTGACTCCCCCCCCCCCCAGGTTCTCATAGGAACTCCCCACCTCTCCCTGAGGTCATGTCAGTCCCCAACCATTCCAAAGACCTATGGGACCAACCATGAGGTCAGGGTGGAGTTGGCTGTGTTAGCCTGGGTTGTTTTTCTCATTATAATTGCCAAGCTCCCCAGGTTGGCATTTGCCTGCTGGGCACTGTTAAAAAAAGTGACACAATGGAATGAGAGCAAGCCCTGGGCCTGACTGGAGACTGCACGGCCCCAGTCCCTGGCTGGGCTCTGGTGGGCCCCATTCTTAATTCCATGGGCCCAACAAACATCTGGTTTGTCGCAGGCAGGCAGAGACATGAAGGCCCACCATACAGGTCCCAGCAGAGTCAAGGAATGGGAGGGTAGTATGGTATTTGGTCAGGGATAGCACCTTGGACATCTAGGAGGAGAGAAAACTGAACAAGAGACAGTCCTGCTACCACCACCAGAACCCCAGAGAGGATCATGGCCCTCAGGACCAAGCACTGCCTGCACCATCCTCCAGTCTATAGGTCCCCACTCTCCCATGTCTTCCCTCCCCCACTGGTCTGTGAGGTCCCACCCACTTGGAGAACAGGAATACCCCACATCCGATAGAGTTGTAGTTGTACTGTCTGGGGAAGGATTGTCAGGGGGTTCTCAAAAGGTCACCATATGCTCCTGTACCACCAAGGCTTCAAAGACTCAAAGCCCAGTGTCCCTAGGTGGGGTGACTGACCCTCTTCCAGCTGTCCTGCACTCTCTGAACCATCTTCCTTGAAAACCAGGCACTTTAGGACCTGAAGCCCAACCAAGGCATATCAAAGAAAGGCTTCCAAGGGGCCAGGGCTCATCCAGGACAAGAACATAGAGGCTTCCTGTTGTTACTCCCATATGTCTGCTGAAGAATTGGTCTCCTTCCTTAGGGAATCAGGACTCCCTGGCAGGTAGTATCCAGGTTGGCGTGTGTGAATCACCTCAGGTAGAGGAGGGATGGGGACTGTTCCTTTCAGCCACCGTGGAAACTGAGCCTAAGTTCTTACTTATGCCAGGCAAGCACTCTAGCAGTGAGCTACACCCCTAGCAACACATTCCACTTTTTCCACTTTTAAAACCTTTTGAAACAATCCAGATTAAGTTGCCCAACCTGGCTTTGGACTCACTCTATAGCTCAGTCCAGTCTTCAACTTGTGACCCACCTACCTCAGAAGCAATTACAGCCTGCATCCCTGGGAACAGCTTTCACCTCGGGTTCTTATTTTTTGAAACGCTGGGATCTACTAAGCCTAGAGGGGAACCCCCGGTGCTGCATTTTCTAAAGAGCTGCAGGAAATCACATAGGAAGGCCAACTACTGCCAGCTACTGCTCTGGGTCAGCCTCATTTTAAATAACAGGGACTAGTGACTAGTGGGCAGAAGTCAAGCTCTGTGTCAACCTTTGGGAATGAGTGAAATGGGACTTGAATGGGACTTAGACTGTTTCTGCTCATTGTCACACTTTCTCATGAGTATCTGTTTCCCAGAGCCTCCAACTCTTGCCAGCAGCTTCTCTTTCAAAAGGCTCTTGACCTTTCTTGCTCAAGCTCCCCTTCTTTCCTTCCTTCTTTCCTTCCTTCCTTCCTTCCTTCCTTCCTCCCTCCCTCCCTCCCTCCCTCTTTCTTCCTTCCTTCCTTCTTTCCTCCCTTCCTTCCCTTCTTCCTTTCTTCACTCCTTCCTTCCTTTCTTTTTTCCTTCCTTCTTCCTTTCATGCACAGGCCCAGGCCTGGGCCCATTGATGGGAGGCTTAAAAGTCTGGATTGCACTCTCTTCCCACCAGAGTTGCTTCTGAAGTGTCACTTGGACCCCTAACTCATCAAATGGGGCAAAGAAAGGGGACACAGCAGAGACAGGAACCCAAGAGTAGTCTGTTTTCTACTGCTCTCATTTTCCCATCTTTATCCCTAAGACCACAGTGACAGTTCTTGACTGTAAAGCTTCTTACCCATCTCTATACCCCACCCTAGCCTGTGTGATCCAACTTCAAGAAGGCCCCTCAGCTTTTAGATGGGAAATGAGGAAGGCAAGGTACCACAGGGATTGTTGACCATTTCTGGCTGGCAGAAAAAAAAAAAAAAGTGAATAGATGGGTTGGGACAAGGAGTGCCTCAGCCAAACAAGAGGAGACCGAAAATTAGCAGGATCACAAACAAGGAGAAACTATGGGACCAGAAGCTTTGCAGATACAGGAAGCAAGAGCCTCCAAATTTGGGGGCATGGCATTCTAGACATCACTAGGTACCACTCCCTAGGGGTCTTCTGTGAAGCAGGAAGCAGAAGTCTGGTAGGGTCACCTCCTCCTCATGTATGGGTCCTCCTTAGTTCGTCTTTTTACCCAATCCAGGGCAAGGGGTGGGGTGTCAGCTATGGGCTGCAGTCAACAGCCAGGAAGACAGGGTTCTCCAGGTGAAAGATGAAGCACGATAAGAACCAGGGCCGAGGAGTGAGTCCTGCAGCTTCCTCTCGCTGGGCTGCAATTTCTCAAGCCCTGTTTGTTTTAGGGATTAACTGAACTCCTCTCTTAATTACTGCTGGAGCCGGTAGACCTGCAGCCTCCTGCAAGCACCCAGGGAGGAAGGCCAAGGAGGACTAGATTTACGAGCCCACCTCCCAGCACACTGGCCCCCACACTCTCCGCACCTCCCCGCTGAGGCTGAGGCTTACTGGGCCCTTACACCCGAGACCAACAGGCCAGCCCTCTCAGTCCTCTATCTCAGTCCTCTATCTCTGTTTGTCCACACCCCCTGCCACCTTTCTGCTTCCCACGGTCCAAGCTGCAGCCCAGACACCTGCCCAGCTCCTCCCACCACGCTCAAACTCTCACTGTACCACGGGGTGCAGGCTGCCGGGGAGAGGAGCGTCTCATATCTGTGTATTAGTGAGAACATGAGAATAGGAGTCCGGGTACGTGAGCATGCATGAATGTGTGAGCGTACACGTGTGCACACACACGCATATGGCTGTCCTCGTGCTTGCATGTATGTGAATATACGGGCAAGCATATGAGAGATCATGTGTCGTGGTAGTCTGCGAACATGTGTGAATGTACAAGCATACGGTGAGCATACTGTATCGGCTGTGTCCGAGTCTGTAAACACTCGCGGGTGAGCGCATGAGTGACATGTAGGCAATGAACACGTTGAGCATGCATATTTCTATATGTTATATTTGTGAGCATCTTAGAGGATCATACGCATGAGTGCATCTATGAGAGAGGATGTGTAGTCAGTGCAAACACATGCGTACATGTGCGTGTCGTATGTATGTTAACTGTGTTAGTAAGTTGTGAGGGGGCCTCTTGGGTGAGCATTTGTGTGTGCGTGTGTGTATGTGTGTGGGTGTGCACGCGTGCCTGCAAGTGAACGTGAGCACAAACGTGAATATGGAAGTGCACGGGTACAGTGTGGACGTGTGTTATATGCGGATATATGGGTATGCATAAGCGCAGGTGAGCGTGGATGTGAGGGTATTGACTATGAGAACACATTGTGACTATGAGTGCCTAAGGGTGAGGCATCGGTATACGCTAAGTGTGGGAACTGTGCACATTTTGGGTATGTGTGGGTGGGTGGGTGTGTCCCTGTCAGAAAGTAACTGTCTCCCCCCTGCCACTTATCCCTCTCAGACACAGCTCCAAGGGGGAACGTGATAGCCTCCTCAGCCCCCACTGCCCCCCCCACTCTGCTGTTCCCTTCAAGGAAGCAAGCCCCCTGTAGGTTCACTCTGCTATGCTCCAAACAAACCGTTTTTACCAATTTCAAAAAAAAAAAAAAAAAAAAAAGAAAAAAAAGTCTTGCTACGGTTCTTCTTCCCTTCAGTCACCAAGCCACTTCTGGCCAAGTTTCCACCGACTCCTGCCTTGTTGCCCACTGGGACCCTCCCTCTGATCCCTGAGACTGGACCTCCCATCCATTCCCCAGCCACAAAGCCTCCCTCTCTTCCTCAGACAATCGCTCCTGCCTTGGCCCTCTGGCGTGAGCCTCCTCCAGACCTGACTGTGCTTCTGTGTCCTGTGTTATTTGACAGTGTGTGTCTCTGTGGGATTGGGGATGGGCATGGGCAGAAGGAGCGAGGAGTAAGAGAAGAAAAGAGACCAGTCTCAGATGGTATCATTAAGAAGTACTAATGCCCCTCATCAAGGCCTATTAATAAACATCATTTACTGCTTGCTCCACAAGCCTGGAGTAAGCCCAGGCCCAGCAGGACAGGGCATAGTCACAGCCGGGTAATCTCTGAGCCCTAGGCACAGCCATTAGCCTTGTGAGCTTGACCTGGCCCCGACACTTCTTGGGCCTGTCATAATCAAGGAGCCCTGGCAGCCACCGAGCCCCTCCTCCCTCCACCAGCCTAAGCTTCACCAGAGAGCTCAGCTCTGTAATGGCCCTTACACTTGGGTGGCACTGTGGGGCTTCAGGGTTCTGTTTCCTAATTACAGCTTCACAGCAACCCGGCGAGAAACCCCAGCTGCCCATGACTGTCAACGACTCAGAGGCACAGAGACTGAGACACTTGGAAACTGAGTGGCTTCTCAAAGTCATGTAGCTAATTGGTAATGACACTGGGCAGAAGTCTGGCTGGCCCCGTAGCACAGGCATGCCTGAGCCGCCTGTCAACTGGACGTCTCCATTTCCTCGGTCTTGTGGCTGCCAAAAGCCAGGGCAGGGTGCATGGCTCAAGGCCTTTCCCCTCCAAGCACACAGTCTCACAGCCTCACCGCACTTCAGCAGAGACGCGCCTGCAAAGCGGAAGCCAAAGTGAACTGACTCATGCAGAAGCCCTGGTGAGGGGCTTGCCCCACTGAGGCAGTCCTGTGGCTTCTAGACACACACATACACACACACACACACACACAAGCACACATACACGTATACGCACGAAGTTACAATGAAATAAATGTTGCATCCTTTTGTAACCTTAAACAAAGAGACAAAATTACTGTCTGTAGAAGAGAGGAGTTTGGGGTCCCAGATCCCAAGCTCACATGCTCTGAGGGGAAGCCATTGGTAATGGAATCCAGCTGCATCCTTTTTGACTTTTGACATGGCAGGGCACCAAAACCCAGCCTAACCCGTATCCCCTCTTGAACTGAGAGGCAGCTCAGTGAGCTAGCTCCCCTAACCCTCCTTGGATGGCAGCAGAAGCTTGGAAAACAGAAAGGCTTTGCTTAGGACCTGTGAACTCAAGGCTCAGCCTGCTCATGCCTTTGGTTCTCTGTAGCCTGATTGTATTTTCTGCCATCAGAGCCTGGCCTCTCCCTCGAGTGTCCAGTCTCCCCCAAGCATCTTGCAGACACGCACACTGGTGACCCAATCTAGTCCCATCTTCCCTGTCACTTCCGTGCTCACACGTCACTGAAGTAGTATGTTACTCTTCTCATCGATCTCACAGAAACAACTTAAGGGAGGGCTCTGTCCTAGGTCACAGTTTCAGAAGGCCACAGTCCATCATGGTAGGAGAGCATGGTGGCTAGGGAAGCTGTGTATGAAGCTACAGGTCTTCAGATTTGGGCAACTCCGGAAGCAAAGAAAAACAGACCAGAGTGAAGCACATAGAATTCTAAGGGCTTGCCCCTCGTGGCCTGTGGATGCCAGCTAGGTACCATGTCCCAAAGACTCCACCAACTCCCAAAAGGGCACCACCATCCAGGGACTGGCTACATGTTGAAACACACAGCCTGTGGGTGATATTGCAGACTTGAAAAATAGCAGGCAGATTTCCCAACTTAAACTGCCCTTTCCTCCCCTTTTTATCCATTAACAAAACAAAACACACGCCCAAAGACCAGCCTCCTCACCACAGCTTTCTAGGATTCTCTTCTCCCCCTACTCTTTGCGTCTTCTGAGCACTGCCTACCAGCCTCAACCATCACGGTCATTCCTTTGTTAATTTATCTGCTTCTCTGGACCATGGGCTCCAGGACACCAGGAACTGTGCCTTGTTGATATTTCTACAGACCATCTCATCCATTCATTCACCTTCCCACCTCTCCAGCCATCACTCCTCAGACCCAGTTCCACGCACGGTCAATGGTGAGCAGGACTTACCGAGAGACCACTTGTACCTCACGTGGCCTAGAACAAAGGGGTGGGGCCACTTTTTCTTTTCCAGCCATAGACAAAATTGACCTTGGTCTTGGAAAATTTGCCTACTAACCCAGTGTGAGGAAGGAGGCTTACATTTGGGTGATGTTCCTTCCATCTTGGGCCATTACTTCCTGGGAAAAAAAGTATATCATTCCCCAACAGCTACACCCCATTCTGCTCCACCACGGTACCTGAAGACCTAGATTCAAAACCAAGCTCAGAATCAAAACCCAGGGTTCCTATCATCAGTTGAGATCAAGGTGCCAGGATCTGTTGCCCGTCCATCGGCCTGTTCCAACGAACAGTATTTACCATGCTGTCTCTACTGCCCGTGAGGGCAGAGGGGAAAGCCCTGATGAGTCTTCAGTCTTGACATATGTTGATGGAAACAGGTGTACAAAATAAATGGCCACCTTATACCCTGGGAATCTAGAAACGCTCCCTTGACAGGAGGCCTCAGACCCGTGTGCCTGCATCTTACTGCTTCCTGTGGACTTCACTCCACGTGCCCCAGTGACCAAGCCCCAGGGCAAGAGCAGGCCATGGGGTTAATGGACTGGAAGGCTTTCCCTTGGAGTCGGCACCAGCTCTGGAGCTGGGTCTCCTCCAGGCGGGCATTTGGTGGCCTGGCAGTCACAGCCCCTGGGGATCTCAGAGCCTGGGAGCTGTCAATGCCTTCCACTCACTTAGCCCTTGTTAATTGCAGAATACACAGATTGCTGGGTAGCACTTTCCAGTGTTGTGCCTTTTCCTGGCTCCTTTGCCACTTGGCAGCTTGCAGGCAGCTGTGCGAAACAGCAAGGAACTTTCTCATTCCGTGCCAGTGTCAAGCAGTCTGGACTTCATTTCTAGTTTCTCTTTTTGTTTTGTTTTGATTTTTTTGTTGTTGTTGTTGTTTGTTTTGTTTTGTTGTGGGGGTTTGTCTTCCTTCATTTTTTTTTTACCCAAAGACTCTGTACTGCTCATTTCTCCTGCCACTCTTCCTTATCTCTCTGTACCTTGTCTTCCAAATGATGCCCCTCCCCGCCAACTCTCCCTGAAATCAAAAGACGCGAAACTTCCCACTCTGCCAGAGGGAATCCCTAGTCAAGCAGAAGTGATTGAATCCTCCGTGTAAATGGGAAGAGGTGGGTGAAGAGATTAAATCATCTCCTGAGTGGTAGAGGGAAAGTACCATGACCCTCTACCTGGGGGTCAGGTAGCCAGGGACCTGGAGCTTTGAAAGGGTCCCCTGAGTGGGTGGCTAGTTGCCAGTGGGTAATTGTAGCAGAATGAGGCCGGCAAGGCAGCAACCCAGCAGCCAGGTCCCCTTCCACCTCCCCCCCCCCCATTCATGAACCGAATGAAGAGCCTGAGCTTTTATCTGGTAGACTTTGTGAGTGGAGGATGTGAGAAGCCTCAGAGAGGCAGCACACAAGTGTCTCCATAAGGAGAGAAAATGAAGGGTATAGGTGAGAAATAGAACTGACTGGGATAGCAAAGGTGAAGGGAGCAAGACATCCCAGGGGAATGGACACTCCCTGCCCAGCAGGAGCAGAAACCCTTCTGCTTTCTGTCTGGTTCTATGGCCTACCACTCTCCAGTTCCCCAGGTAGGGAGTGTTGTGAGATCAATCAACAGAAGAGTGCCCTGGAGAATCAAACCATGAGTTAGCTAGAGGCAGATAAACAGACAAGCAGGCAGACGCACACACAGACACACACACACATGCGCGCGCTTCCAACAGCATGCTTTTGACTTAAGCTGAGACAAATCAGCCCGAAGAAGCATTTTAAGATGTTTTAAGTCTTCTTAGTTTCTGTGACTCTCAATCAAGCCCCAACCATCCCTAAATATCTCCAGGTTCTAAGCTAGCTCAACAGGGGGGAAGTGGGTGCCGAGAGGGAAGGCAGCGAAAGGAAACCTGATGTCTACCCATGCAGAGAGGCCCGTGTGCTCCCTGAGTCCAGCTCCTCCTCTGCAATTAGAATCATTTGTGCTAGGGCCAGGGGTGTTGTCCAGTAAACAGAATGCTTGCCTAAAATGGCCATGGTTTTAGGAATTCTACCTCTAGCATAGCTCGTGTGGAATCCTATGCCAAGTAGTCATGCATGTTCTCAGCACCCTGTGGCATACACACATACATGGATGCATTCACATAAGCATGTACACACGCACACACACACACACACACACACACACCCATGCACACAAGACCAGCATCTAAGAAACAAGAGAAGCTCCTGCCCTTACATCCAGCACACATAGGGTCTGCCTTACAGAGCAGTTTCCCCCACCTTGGAAACCCACAGGTAATAGATTCCCCTCTCCCAAAAGATGCTGATGCGAGTGGGAGTTGACCCCCCCCCCCCCGCCCCGGCCCCGAGCCATCTGTCCTCAACATTTATGAGAGCTCCTGAATGTTCTCCCAGGTACATGACACAAACACACCTAAAGGGACCCTAGTCCTGCCACTCTGAAAAGCCCCATTCATTCTTGGCTTCTGAGCCTTGTTCCCGAGGGTCAAAAATCCAACAGCGTCTATATGATGTTTGTAATTTCTATAATTCGTTCTTGTTTTTTTGTTTTTTTTTTGTTTTTAACTGAGCATTTTAAAAAGTCTCCTTGAAAATGTCAATCTGTCTGCAGATACAAAAAGGGAAAGGAGGTTCGGGCTGGGTTTGCTGGGCCTCAATGAACACCTGGAGTCTGTCAGAGCAGGTGGAGCCAGCAGGTTGGGGCCAGTAGAAAGAGGTTAAAGGGGTTCTCAGTGGTCCCTGGCCTCTTGCAGGTGCTCCTTTAAAAGTGCAAGTGTGGTGTCTATGTCCCTCCAGCACCAGCTCCCTAGCCATCCCGTCTAGGCCTGGCCTCTAGGGCAGAGCTGGCATTTTTTAGCAACCCGCTCATATTCTACTACTGAGTCTGGGCCATCCCCCAACGTTCCAGCTTTCTAGGCTGGATATGATTTTCTACCAAGATATTTTAGAAAAGCTGGGATGGGATGGGATGGGATGGGATGGGATGGGATGGGATGGGATGGGATGGGGTGGGGTGAGGTAGGGTGGAATGGGATGGGGCGGAGCAGGATGGGATGGAATGGTATCAGGGACATTTCCATTGTAGCCCCAAGTCTCCAGATACTATTTGGTTCAGTTTGGTATAGGTTAGTACTGAGTATTAAGTCCAACCCTCCACACATGCTAAGCACCCCATTCTTTTGAGGCACACCCTCACAAACGCCTGTGTATTTAATAATGGTTGACTGAAAACAATGCTTGCCAGTGGAGTGATGGGGTTGTCAAGATGTCATGAAAAGGCACAGGGCAGAATATGGGCTAAATGGTCTGAGCCATTGATCAGTCAGCCTTGGGAGTCTCACTGAGCCTGCTGGAGCTCTCCTACTCATTATTCAAATGGCTTGAGACAACTTGTCCAGCCTCTTTGAGCTCCAATATTCTCGGCTCTTAGAGACTGACTTCCTTACTGGCGATGATCCTGTAGTAGAAATGTCTGCCCCTCCAGGACTAACCTGAGGAGGGATTACAGCCAAAGGACTCTTAGCCGCCCTCACCCAACCCAAGTAAGTCCTTGAAACGCTGCCCACTCACTGCATATGGAGGCCCCCCCTCGCATGCCGCCATCATGTTCTTCCCTTCCTGCCAGTAAGAGTGGCATCTATCTATAAGACCAACTGAGGCCACCCCAAACAGCTAAATGTCCTTGGCACCCAGTGAAACCCGGGTGCAGAGAGGCAACAAGGGAGGCAGGCAGGAAGGGCAGACAGCATGATTCTCTAAGCCCAACCCGAGGGTTTGCGTCCAGTCTTTGCCAAGCAGCCCTAGTGAGTGAGAAGATATTCCCAGGGTCTGAGCAAGGCTTCAAGTCAGACTTTCCACATGGGCACAGTTCCGATTCCACAACAGCAGCTCCCTGACCCAGAAGCCTCGGCCCCCACCCTCACTGCTTCCCTGCCCTCACTGGAGGAGCCAAGCCTGTTCATTGCTCTGGGTGGGACCCAAGCCCATGGGAGATGGAGAAGAAACAGCCAGCCTAGGTTGCTATTGTTTGGTTTTAAACAAACTACTAGCCAGGCTGCCTAAGAGAGGCATGAGGGGGGAGGCCAGAGAAGAGAGAGAGAGCAGGCTGCAGGGCTGGACTTCCCTGCCTCCGCCCCATCTTGTTAAGGGGAGTCAACAGAGCTATTTTAGGAGAGTGCTTCTAGGCGTCCTGACCTCCCCTTCTAGAAGGGACATTGAGGAGAAAAGCCTCCAGGCTCCAAACCTCCTACCTTCACCCCACTCCCACGTCAACCTCAACCTCTCAGCTTCTGAGGTCTGATGCCAGGCCCAGACAATGCCAGGACCCAAAGTGGAGGAACTAAGGGATTGCATTGAGAGAAGTACCAAGCAGGCTGCAGTGGGTACCAATCCAAGACTACCCAGGTGTACCCAAGGCTACAAAAATGGGGCAGGAGAAGGGGGGAAGAAGGTAGGGAGGGGGGAGGGAAAGAGAAAAGGAGGAAGGGAGGGAGAGAAGAATGGAGGATGAGAAGAGAAGAAAGAGGATAGGGAAAATCAGATGTGATGACTTATGGTGGAGGATTTTGTCAGTCTAGACTGCTACACCTTTTCCCAATTAAAGATGATCTAGACCCTTATAGGTGAGCCTAGGGAAGAGATATGGACAAGGAGACCCACAGTGAACAGTGGACAAGCATAGCCCAAAGCAAAAGAGGTCAGGTTGCTACCCCCCCCCCATCAGTGTCCCTTCTTGGTTCTAGAACAGGCAGTCAGTTAGCCAGGGGACAGCCCTCACCTGCCCCAGCCTCATTCTCCCCCACCATCCCTCCATCCTGCCTCCTCTTTCAGGGCATGAGAGGCACAGACTGCCCCAGGAAGGGATGGGTGGAAAGGGGGCCAGGGCACAGTTAGGTGTTGGCAGAATCAATTAAGAACCACGCTAATCACCATCATTAATGCTATAAAAACCCCACACCTAGGGGCCGCAGGGTTCCCTGGCATGGCCTGGGGCCCGGAGCTATGGCACAGACCCAGGGGCCTGGCTCCAGTCTCTTTCATCTAAGCATCCACCCGTCCTGCAAAAACAATAATTAGCACCTGCCTCCAGGAGCAACTCATTATCCCACAGACACCCGAGTCGAAGGAAGGAGGGCAGAGGGAAGCAGAGAGAAACTGAGGCCAAAAAGACTGTCCAGAGCTGTGGCTGAGTCTAGCCAGGCAGTCCACTCTCCCCGCCGACCTACCTCCCTTTGCTTCCTTGCCTCACAGGCTAAAAGGAAGAGTCACAAGCAGAGCCCTCCCTCCCATGAAGATGAGTTAATGAGCCAGTAGCTAAGGAAGCCAGGCCAAGTGCCCCATGAACAGTTATACCCTGTACCCACTCTCAAGTGCAGATGGTGACCCTTAAGGCAGTCCTTGGGGAAGGTTCCTATCAGGATCCCCCAGAGGTCAAGGGTCTGTCCTCTGCCTCCAGGACACCCCCCCACGCCCTTGATACCTTGTATCTCCTCTCCCGAGGCTCCCTGAAGTACCATTTTCCAACTCCAAAGTCCTCTCCCAGAAGCAGCCACACCCCCTCTTCCATCCTGCTCCCAAAGAAAGGTCAGCTGCTAAGTACCTGGGGCGGGGGGAGGGGGGACATAGCTGATGCATGGAAAGTCACTGCCCAGGAAGTAATCCAGTCTTTCTCCTCTCTCCTTTTAGGGTGCTAACATAAAAAATGGGCTTCCTCGGGGCAATGTGCTAACCGGTGAGTCTCCAGTCAGGACATTAATGATGGTCATAAGAGTAACCACAACACAAATTCACAATGTGCAAATATCAGCTCTAGAGGTCACCTGTAGGCTCCAACATCATCTCAACCACCAGGTTTTGTTTTTGACTCAGGATCTCATGTATTCCAAGTTCACCTCAAAGTCAACGTAGTTCGAGAATGATCTTGAACTTCTGATCCTTCTGCCTCCACTCCTGAGTTCTGGGATTCCAGGCATGCATCACCATGCTTGGTTTTATGCCATGCAGGTGTTGGGACCCAGGGCTTCAAGCATGCTAGGCAAGCACTCTACCGACTGAGCCAATTCCCAGCCCCAAGATCTACTTCTAAAGAAACGGAAGTTAGGGTGAGGGGTGGAGGAAGGGCTTCCCCTTATCATGTAACTAAAAAGGCAAGAGACCGGCCTTGGAGGATACCCATGACCAAATCTCCCAGCCCCCCAGGCCCCCTCCCCAAAATCCCCATTCCCATGGTGTACTCTGGATGCTTTATAAAGGCAGCAAGTTGGCCTCAGACAAAAGGCTGAGACCAATCCCAGCTTCACTTCCTATGGACCCATCTCACTTCTCAAAACTTCAGCCTCCTCATCATAAAAAATGGACCTTATGGATCTCTGAGTTGGAGACCAACCTGGTCTACAAAGCGAAGTCCCAAGACAGCCAGAGCTGCACAGAGAAATCTTACCTCAAACAAACAAAAATTTAAAGATAGATAGATAGATAGATAGATAGATAGATAGATAGATAGATAGATAGATAGATAGATAGATAGATA
>NW_026591086.1:7573459-7589433 GCF_907164565.1 Psammomys obesus
ATAGATAGATAGATAGATAGATAGATAGATAGATAGATAGATAGATAAATCCGGACCTTACCAAGGCCTGGGTGGGAGGAAGTTGCCCATTATATACCTAGCCAACATGTAGGGTCTCCAATCCCTACTCCCAAATCTTCACTTCTGGAGCTTTTGAATGGAGGGTGTTTTCAAGAAAGCCCTAAGAAGAGGGGTAAAGTCCTCATTTCCCCTGAGATTAAATCCTTAATTCTAATTTCAGTCTTGTCCATGGAGATGTCTGGCTACCTGTCCTTGGCATGAGGAATATACCCACCTCAAGAGTAACCCACCCCCTCCCCCATGCCCACCAGGCTGGCCAGAAGCCACCTAATATATCTGTCCTGCACACACCCATGTACACGAAGTGACCGTCTTTTTATCTTTTTACGCCCCATGCTCAGAAGTCTTTCTTAACCCTAGAAGTGTTTGAGAGGCATCCCTTGATTTACCTAAATTCAGAAGCTCCAAAGTAACCTCAGAGCACTGTCACCGTATCACCTACTCCCCTGTTAGACCCTGAGCCACACAAATGCACAAGGCTCTTGGCACACCCTGCTCCATTCCCTCAGAGAACACACACACACACACACACACAATCTGATCTTCAATGGGAAAAATGAACAGTCTGGAAATCCCCTGGCTCTTGGAATGCCAGTGGCCCAGTGGCCAGAAGTACACTATGAGAAACACTTCTGACAATCAGTCCCTCTTTTGTTTCATGGTTAAGAGAGGATAGGAGGATGGCCACGAAGAACCAGTGTTCCCACCCTCTATAATCCTTACAATTATGCCTTCCCCCAACCCCAGCCGACCATCACTATCCCCAACCCAGGGAAGATTCTTGGCTCCAGCTTGTGTATCCTCCTTAGAAAGGGAAAATGGGGAGAGGAAAGTGGGGAGGGGCACAGCAGTCTCAGAACCAGTTCCAGCTTAGAAGGCCTAGGCCAAGCCAACCAAATCCCCAGTTGTTGGTTGCTGCAAAGGCATGAGGCAAAGGGGGTGGGGATATCTTCACCCTTCTGTCTTACCCCCATCAAAAAAAAAAAAAAAAAGCCAACCAGCTTCCAAGAGGAAAAATGAAAAAGAGGGAGCCTTCTCCCCAGTACCTAGCTTCCACAGTGCCTGTGATCAAACCTTTCGAACCCAGTCCCACCCACCCTGGTAACCACTTTCAGACCCTCCCAAACCAGCCAAGAAACTGGCTTCTTTAGGGGTTGACTTTGTAAAGAAATACTGAAGAAGAAGAAGAAAAAAAAAAAACAATCAGTTAAAACCTACTACCAAACACACTCACAGGGGAAAAGGGGTTTTCTCTTGAGGCAGGAAGTCCATCAGGACAGGCTAAAACAAAAACAGGACATGGCCAACACCCATACACTGGCCCAGAAAGGCCTGGGAGCCTCAACCCTTCATGCCAACCTGGGAGCCCCGCTCCCAGCACTCCCATACCCCTACCTATGCCAAACATACACCTTTAATAGAGTCACAGAGAGTGAGATCCCACCAAGTCTAAGCCCTAACAGCAGACGGAGGGACCCAAGGGGTGTGACTTCATTTGGGTGACCCTAGGAAGGTCATCAGGGATGGAAAAACACAGGCGATTTTTTTTTTTCAGAGCAGCCAGGAGGTGTTGTAAGCAGGAACCCCACCCTGGGCAGCATGGTGGTAAACCCATCGGTGTCTCTTGTCATTCTCTTACAGCGTATGAGCCTCCTACCCCACCCCCGACCACTGGTCTACATCGCTACCAGTTCCGCCTCTATCGTCAGGGAAACAAAGAGGTCTCTATCTCAAGTAACGAAAACAAAAACCGAGGTAAGGCCTTCTGGACCTTCGCACCGAAGCAAGAGTAGATTCTGGGGGCAGAACTGAAGTCATGTGTCCTCATGGGCGGGGGGGAGTCAAAACTTCCACTTCCACCCATGAGCCTTGGAGGCTGGGGTCGAAGGGCAAGATTTCTTGGGAATGATTGGGATGAACATCCTGAAGGAAGTGTTGGCCTCAGATGTGGGCTCCCAGAAGTAAATACATCAGCTAAGGAGCACCCCCAAAACTTTGCATGGCATGCACAGACAGCTACCCTACAACACCTCAGCAGGTAATTGTGCCCTATAATTGAGGCCAATCTGGGCAAGAGTACCCTGGAATGCCACTCTGCTGGTCTGTCTTCATTGGTGGTTAATTGCTTGGTCTGCCTTGCCATCTCAGTGATGGGGCAAAGATGTCCCCAGCCACGACCCCTGCCCCTGCTTCTCTGAGCACCCCACCCCTCCTCAGACCCTGGAGAGGACACATTTCCACAGTCTCCTCACATGGCTAACCTAGCCTGCTTGGCTTCAGCCATCATGCCAGCGGGACTAGGAAGAAAGATGAGATTGCTTTCCAGACAAACTGCAGGCAACTCACTGTGTGAGCCTTAGATTTCTCGTTGGGGAAATGGGACAACAGTGATCCCTGTGCAGTCTGTCACCTCCCAGGTTTAGGAAAGGGAAGGTCCTACAGAACCCACAGGCATCGGTGTAAGGGTACAAAAGCACACATGCCCCACACTGTGCAGAGGTGAGTGGAATGGCAGATGTGGGCAGCCATTTCCTCTCCCCCAGTGACCCCAACTAACTTCCACCCACTGGGAAGCCAGCACAGGTATTGTCACATCCCCTGTGCCTGAGGCTCCAGAGGTAAGGAACTGAAGCCCAGAAAGGGACTGGCATGCTGGTGGAGCCCTTTAGATGTGTGCTGAGCAGGGGTGGGGGAGGGCATCAGACACAAAAGACTCAGCCCCTGGAGCCAAGAAGGTGCCACCTTTCTACCCATGAACCCCTCCCAGGTGCCTTCAGTGCCTTGCCAATGCCCAAGTCTGTTTAAACAGCTCTGCCAAGGCCACACTTTGAAATCTGGACATCAAGTATGAAGAAAGGGGGGTGGGAAAGAATGCATCTTGACTAGACCAAAACAAGTTTTATGTCTCCCCAGATTCCTGGGTACCAAAATCACAGGCTGCTACTGAGGCTCGGTAGCTGTGGGGTGCCTTCTACGTCGTTCCTGCCCACCCATCCTATGAAACTCTTGTAGAATAGGCACTCTGCCTTAGACTCAGTGATGGGCTCTGAGAAGTTGTCTTCCTTTTGGCAGAATGGGAGTGAGAAAGAACATTAGAGAAGGCCAGAAAGAAGGGTGACGGGAGCAGGAGAGGAAGGGGATAGTGTAGGTCTAAGACATTGCCTTATCCTGCTCCTGGTATATCACCATAGCCCAACGGCCATGAAACACAGTGGCTTAAGTACTCGACAGAGGCTGCCTCCCCTCCTAGGACAGACAGCAAGGCAAGAAAACCTACAAACCTATGGGACCCAAAACCATTATTAATCACTTTGGATGTTTACCAGAAGCACCATTCCTTACATACTCACACTCACGCAAGCACCTTGCACATATCTGTAAAGGCACATATCTGTAAAGAGTAAAGGTCCCCTATAATTTTCTTTGCTGCCAAAGGTTCTGGCCCTACCATGTGCACAGCATTGTGCCAAGAGGAAACAGTCCCAGGGCCCACAGGATTTTCCCTGCCCTCAAGGGGTCGACAGTCTAGCTTGGAACTGATTAAATAACAGTGTAGAGCAGCTTATAATTAAGTCCTTAATCATGTTGCTCTGACTCTGGGGACACAATAATACTACGAGGACTGGGGAGTTATCTCTTCCCTCCCTGGGGTCTCTTTCTTGCCAGGACAGAGCCCCTCTTCATCTAGGTAGTGAGCAGATGTATCTTTGCTGTGGGGTGAAGAAATCTTGCTTCCACTCTATAGCTGGTGAGAATGCTTTCCGGGCCGCAGTTTCCTCTCCAGAAAGATGAGGTGCTCATTGACAGCCAGGCCTACAGGTATCTTGCCCTAGGGCTTCATGAAGGAGTGGAGTATAGATTGGCCCCTGCAGAAGAAGATCTGAACTCTTGAATGGCGGAAGAGTAAGCTCTTGGCTGTGGAGACTAGAGATACAAAGTTTTATTTGTTTGTTTGTTTGTTTGTTTGTTTGTTTGTTTTCAAGTAAGAAACTAGGGAGCAAGCCAGGCAGTAGTTGTGCACACCTTTAATCCTAGGACTCAGAAGGCAGAGGCAGGTAGATCTCTGTGAGTTCGAGGCCAGCCTGGCCTACAGAGCAAGTTCCAGGGCAGCCAGGGCTACACAGAGAAATCCTGTCTGAAAAAAAAAAAAAAAAAAAGAAAAGAGAAAGGGAAGGAAGGAAGGAAGGAAGGAAGGAAGGAAGGAAGGAAGGAAGGAAGGAAGGAAGGAAGGAAGGAAGAGAGAGAAAAGAAAATAGGGAACAGAGGAAAATGTACAGTCATTCTCAAAGGCCCACCAGAAGTGTGGCATTCGTGGGTAAATCACAAGGAGCCAGTAGAGATTGTTTGAGGGAGAGGTAGCACGTGAAAAATGGCTCTTTGGGGACAAGCAATATGAATAATCAGAGAGAGAGGGCAGGAGGCCACCATAAGTGTGCTGATCTGAGGCAGTGAGAGGCCAGCAGAGACAGACCCAGGGCAATTGCAAAAGCAGAGACTGCTGTGGTCCTTGCACAACTTCAGTGTTGAGAGCCCGGTACACTCCGCACTTGTCCTACTGTGCTTAGGAACTCATGGAGCCCTGGGCAAAACCAACACTCAGGTCAGGGCATAGGGCCCTGCCAATGAACACAAGCCCCAGGACTTGCCTTGATCTAGTTTTCTGTCCCTAGGATCAGAGCCATAAGAGATGTAGGTATGCTAGAACCAGTTGCTGTATCCCCCAGGGCAAACAGGCAAGGACAGCTTCTAGAGGCTGAGGGGGAAAGGTGAAGCTACAGGAGTTAGGCAAAGGGGCATCTAAAAAGACAGCTCCCTGAGCCAATTAGCGAGACAATTACGAGAAACCTTTGCAAAGCAGTTTTGAAACTAAAGTAACCTAAAGGTCCCCAGTGTGACACAGAGCACAGTTCACATTAAAAAGCAAAAAATACGTAAAACCAACCGTGTTCCATTCCTACTCAGGGCCCTGTCCTCTTTGGGACACGTGTGTATGTGAATCGCCATTGAACCTGCCATGACTGGTAATGAGTGGCAGGTGGCACTGTTCAAAGCCAAGCGGGTGAAACCCTCCTCAGGATTCTGCTCTGTCCCATGACTCAGGACAAACACAGGTACTCAGAGAATAATAAAGACATCTTGACATTCAAGCTCTCTGTGTGACCCTGGACAAGCCAGCTCACACCCCTGCACCTTGACCTCTGTCTCATCAAAATGTAATGGATTCTTTTACAGTGGAATGACCTGGAACTGATATGCTCCTACGTTTACTTCCTGTGCTCTTCCTTCCTGAGTTCTGCTATGTGAATGAGAGCGACAATAAGGCTTGACTGAAGGGGCCGGCCCCAGACATTTCTAAGTGGGGGTTTCTACAGGGAGGACCTTGAGGGGTTCGAGCTACCCCGATCTAGTTAGGAAGCCCTGTGGCATCATGATTCCACTCCCGTGCCACAGCCGCTTTCTCTCTTGTCATGACTGCGCAATGCCCTCTGCAACCCTGGGACAGTGTTCCAGGATAAGTTGTGCACAACATCGTGCCCAGCGCTGACAGGACAAAAGAGAACTGCAAGTCTCTGTTCCCTTAGATGAGGGTGTCACCTGGTGTCGCCTGAGAACGGGAACACACAGGTTACATCGGAGAAAGTATCCAAACATATCATTAGGACCCCTGAAGCTACTACCTCTGGCAAGGGTAGGTCGTGGTTCACTGACATCATCCCAAGGGCTATGCTTTGCCCAGACTAGGAGCTAGAGTCCACTCTGGCCTAGGATGGACTGCACTTCTACTCTCTGCTTCACAATGGACTGGTCCTGTCCTAGCTACACATATCAACTTTGTGCACACATGCACAAAATCTTGGAGGCCAAGACATAGCCTCAGCTAATCGGTGGACTCTCCATGGTTTCCCTACACCTTTTTTTTTTTTTTTCTAGCAGCAGCCTTGGCCTTGACATTTTCATGTCTATATTCTAGAGGAACCACCTGACCCCATAGCAGCACTCCCCGCACACACACAGATCCCTAGAAGCGTCACATGTTCCCAGAACAACTGATTCACCCATCCCTGTGTTGACAATCTAGAAGGACCAGCGGCTCCCCCCTCACAAATCTGAACTGCTCCTCAGTGTGCTCTGCAATAAACAAGGGCTGTCCCCTCTCAGCTCAGCCCTGCCCTACACTCTCCCATCAGTGTCCCCATCATTGTGCCAGCCCTCCTAATGTTCTGCTGTGTTTCGGCATCTGTGTGGGTCTCTCCACTGTTAGTAAATCCACGCACATCCACCCTGCTTCCGTCATGAAACCAGAGGTTCCTTGAGAGCAGAGCAAGTCCTTCCTTTTATCATATGTCATTGCACCCAGCCTACTTTGGCCTCAGTCATTGAGAGAGAGAGAGAGAGAGTGAGAGAGAGAGAGAGAGAGAGAGAGAGGAACCATTTACACACAGATTGGCATGTTCTCACACCACCACGTTCATATACACACCACAACAACATCCTTCAGCATCTGAAGAGGCAGCCACGGCTACTTATGCTCCCGAATGACAATCTCTATGTCCACGTCCTCCATATCCAACTCCAGACCAGTGGGGCAGCCTCTCTGTCAGCTGCTCCATGACGTTTTCCTTTGCCCCACCTTGTCACAAGGCAGAACAGAGGCTGACATCCCCTGAATGACTGAGGAAAAAAAAATTAAGCCCATAATAAACCAAAGCAGAACATAATGAATCAAATCAGACCGACCTTCTCCTCACAAAGGGCTCCTGACATTGGCACCAACACACTCAACACTTTCCTCTCTCCTCCAGCCCAGCAGATTTCAGGGCTCTGGTGCAGGAAGCAACCATATCTTGTCTTGAGCTTGAGTGATCATCTTATGCAGTGCTCCCTTCTTCTCTTTGACTAAGCCTCAAACTCCTAGAGAGCTATAGTCTACACTATGCTGTATCTAAGCCACTGGCCCTCAGTTGTCACAAACCAGTCTCATGTTCCTCCTGTTTGTGTGGTGGTGGTGCCAGGAGTAAGGGGAGGGAGGGAGAAAAAGGAACGGAATACAGTAGGAGGAAGGACTTGGCGGTCATTTGGTAGTAGCAATGGCTGGCTGGGATCGGTGGAATATTGTGGGTTCTCCATAATCTGTACCCTCTGAGATGACAAATGGCATGCCACCACTTGCTCCGGAAACCACTCAGAGACCACAAGTCCAAGATGGTGCCACTCTGACGGTCACCACCTCAGGGACCTTTCGTGGTAAAGCTTACTTGTTGCAAAATGGGATGGAAACAGCAAGCAGGGACTGTTAGGGTCTGAAGCTAGGCAGCGGTAAAGTGCTCCCCAGTACACAGACATCTGGATTCCAGAGTTGAAGAGGAGGAGCAGGCATGGGCCTGCCATACAATGGCTTCTAAGTCTTGCTTATGGTTCTGAACAGCTGCAGGGCTCTCTGCCTGAGTAAGACAGGGCTACTGTGGGACCACAGGCATGAAGGCAACAGAGCCCCGAAAGCAAAAGCATTGGTGACATTCAGGAACAAGGCTAGGAGGGACCCCATAGGCCTTTAGGCAAAAGCTAAAGCTCAGAGAAAGTCAGGGCATATGAAGGAAAGAGGTTCAAGAAGAAAGGAGGTCGTTTCTAAAGGACAGCCCCACCCCCAAACTACCGCCCTGCAGCACATACACACAGACACAAATACACACACACAAACATGCACACACACACACACACACACACACACACACAGGGCCCACTGCAAAACAACTCAGCCCAACCCTCCATGACCTCCCACAGCGGATTACCTGGCCTGGCCCCAGAATCCCTCAGGGCCTAGCCCCTGATCACAACTCACGGTGGGCTTGTGTGGCAGACAGCTCTCTCTTGCCTCTGTAGGGTCCCACCCACCTGGCAGAACTTGGTACCTCTGGGTTTCTGGCAGGCACCCAGCTGGGAGCATAGGCAACCACACAGTCAGGTACCCTCTCCAGGAACTACCTGAAATTTCTGTAGGCTGAAGGTAGGCCTCTCAGAGAAATGTGTCCCAGCCAGGCTGACCATCAACCATTCAAAGCAAGAGGACCAGTACAGATAACTCCCAAGCTGTGGCCAGCCACTGCTACTGCCAAATACAGGAACTGGTGGGGGCTAAGCTGGCCCCTGAATTCCTTCCTCTCTCCCTCCCTTCTCCATCACGGCCCTCAGCTACAAGACTGAAAGAGCCCACCCCCCACCCCGTCTCCTCTGGCTGAACAATTCGAAACCCCCTCATATTCCCCACCTTTCCTGGGTCCTCTTCTACAGAGGACAGAGATATCTCCTCACCACTACAGGCCTGCCCAGCCTCCCTCCTGCCCCTGTGGACCGAAGTCCCAGGTCCCAGTGGTCCCTCTGTCCCAAAGCCTCTCGAGCCAGCAGGATCAGCCACTCAGCAAATACTCTCCAGAAGTAATTGGATGTGATGGAATGAGGGCTTTTCAGTTCCTGAGCGAAAGTCTCTGGATGTCATTTAATGGCACAAAAAATAAAAGGCCCAGACCTCCCGCCTACCACCGCTAGGACATCATTAATCTCCATGGAAAGGCATCAGTACTTCCATCACTGTGTCCAGCCCTGGCGAGCCAAACAAATTACAGACCTGAGCCGGCCTCTCCATGGGGTGGTTATTAGGTTGGACTTAACTTTGTGCAGTTTTCTTCAGAGCCACCATCCCCTGCTCTCCCAAACTCGAGAGTAGAGCAAGGTTAAGGCCAGGGAAGAGGCTGAACACCTCGGGGTTAGACACTTGCCTTGGGGCTCTAAGGCAGCTAAGACCCAGGGTGCCTATATGGACTGCCTCAGGCAGAAGTCCAGAGCCAATAGCTAAGAACCTGGTCTTTTTTTATTTTTTCCTCTCCACTTTATCTGAACCTCCACCTTATCTCTTTTTGCCTCCCTTAGCCTTCCAACCCCACATCCCTAAGATGAAAGGACCAAATGGGAAATCAGATGAAAACTATCTTTCGCCAGAGTAGAAGCAGGTGGCACGGACCTCTGCTGGCTGGAAACCTGGAAGTAGGCTTGCAGGATGAAGAAGGGTCTGAGAGCACCAGTCCGCAGCCAGCTACAAAGCTGTGCTACTAGACACGGCCTCCCTGAGCAGGACTGGTTTCGTTTTCTTCCAATGTTAGTTAGATAATATAAGAAACTCACAGAGGCCACTGAAGCTAGATAAAGCAGCTACCACTGCCTATGCCTAAGAGAGGCCCAGGGAGGTCCTGCCAAAGTTCCATAAATGAGGCAAGCACAGAGATCTACTCAGCTCATACACACATATTCTAAGGAAGGAGCCGTCCATCTCATTCCCCTGAGGCCTGTAGATGGCATGTACACACATGGCTGCCACTTCCAAATTCCAAAAGCCTGCCCCATGGACTCAGGACCTAGAATGGAGAAAGTGACCATGAACATCTACCACCAAGGCCATTCCAGATCTGCTAGCCATGGAATTCCCTAGGAGTGAGCCTCAGGGAAGTAGTCCCTCCCCCGGATGCTGAAGAGGGTCCTTCATCTTTCATACCCCCGGTGCCTAGGGAGAAGTCAGGCATACCGCGTGTGGCTCAATTTCTTCCAGGCTTTTAGACAGTGCTCCTCATGCTCCCCTTGCTCCCTTCCACCACCAAGCTGACATCAGCACCTTGGCCAACTTCACCAGCTCTTAGCAGGAACTGTGGCCGCTTGGCTAGGCTGCCAAGGCTGCTTCTGTAGGATGAAAGGGGTGCCCCTAGGGTTGTGTGGAGACCAAGCTGATGTGTGTGGCCCTGATGAAGGATCACCAGCCTCTGTGTTGCTCCCCCGGGGTATAAGAGAGCAGCCTTCTTCTAGCCGCCTCTGACAAGTACACTCACCCACCTGTCCTGTCCTAAGAAGAATCCTCATGGCTACCAGGGCAGTGGTCCTACCCTCTTCCTGCAACACAGAGACAGAGCAGTGCCATACAGGAAGGGGCTTTCCTTCTAGCAGTGACCACAGAAGCCACAGCTCTCCATTTCTCCCCACATGCCCCTGAGGGCCTGACTCACCACCACCCCTCTTCCTTCTGGAGCTTACTCTGGGTCAGTTCCTCCCACCTTCTGTGGCAGGAAACAAGTGGGGGTGTGTAAGGGATCCCTGCTGAGCCAAAAGGAAGAGGCAGCAGGAGACAGGCCAGCCCAGATCCCTGGCTTCGTGGAGCTGCTGCCCAAGTTGCTGAAAACCATGGGGTTGCTGGAACTGTAGCTGGAAGAAGCCTGAGTATCTCAGGACACTCCAAGCTCACACAAAAGACAGCTGCTGGGTTGGGGGTGGCCAGCTCTGCACGAGGGAGCCAGGCCTCTCTCTCGGGACATAGGGGATTTCTTCCCACCAGCTTGCTCTGATCTCGTGACTGAGTTTCAATTCCCTCATTGACACCCAGGCTCCTTCCTGTCATACTCAGTGAGGAAAGGAGAAAGCCTCCTTGTGCCTTTATACCTGCCACACACCGCTTCACCCAAGATCCCATCTCGGGGACACACACACACACAATCATGGGTGGGGGTGAAGGCACGCAAGCACACGCATACAGAGGATACACCAACAGGTGCTTTCCAAGGGTCAGATAAACAAGATTTCTTTCCAGCCAGCTGGGCCCCTTGGGTACAGGGTTTCTAGCCAGGCACAATGTACACAAAAGAAGGGTAACACACCGTGGAATTGCCCAGTGTACTAGGCACCTACGTACAGGCCAAGCCGGGAGCACCTCAGCCACCTTCCCAAGACAGTCGCATAAGCTCTAACAACCACAGACCCTGAGGCAGAGTCAAGCACTCAGAAACTGAGTCAGACAGGGTTGAGGGAACCTTGAAAAGCCTTGAATCCCCATCCCTGTACCCCATCCTGCACCACCACCCGCATCCCGTCTGTGAGCCGAAATAACCACAGTCCTCCACATTAGAAGAGACATGAAGGAATGTACTTAGCGCTCCCGTGAGAACCGACGGCTCCTAGGAAACCCTGCAACTGTGTGCTGTCGCCCTTCCTTTCATTGTTTCCACTCTCATCGTTACAGCTTTGGGAGCTGGTATGAAAAAAAAAAATTGTCTGATCCTTACCTGGTGGGGAGGTGACCTCATCCTCATTATACAAGCAGTAGTGGATACAGTGGATATAACGGGGGGCGGGGAGGGAGACATATCAGGGGCCTATGACCCTAAGGCGAGGCTCTGCAGAGACAACCTCATTGGCGCTCCAGCATCTGGATCCCATCGATGACTGGTCCCCACAAACCACGGCATATTGGCCACTGCGTCTCTGTGTTACGGGCAAGGCCTTCCTCGGGTGTTTTCCCACCCAAGGAAGATTGCTAGAGTTAGCCACCCCTAAAAGAATAAAACACTTCAGGACACATTCGAATTGCAGTTCTCCACATAAACAGGAAAAGAAAAAAATTAGCGTATGTATATTCCACGAAGTAGGTGGGGGAAGATATACAGCAAATTACTCGTTAGCTGAAATCCAAACCTACCAGTGCTTCCTGAATTTTCCTGGCAACCCTCTACCCAGGATGCCCAAAGCTCAGGATCTGAGAAAGGAACAAGGGCATATACATCCAAATACTTCCTTCAACTTTCTCCAGTGCCCAGGCCTATACACACTCACTTTCCTGTCACAAGACCCGTCCACTTTCATCACATAAGGTCCATGTTGGATTGTCTGCCCCTGAGAAGAGACCCATCTGCCCTAGGCACTGAATACGATTCTCCAACACCAGGCAGGGGAGATGTCTCCCGTATTTGATACCCATCGAGGATCTAAGCGCAACCCTTTTCCCCTTCACCTCAAGGAGGAGCCGTGTTTTATGGGGTGATTGGAGCCCTGATTTTTGTAAGAAAATCAGTAGATTTCAGCCAGTTTCAGCCCCAACAGCTAGAGCAAGCAGGCCTGATGAGACGTAGCCTCCATCAGAACTCTGAAGAGAAGAGGGGATGGGAAGAGTCGACACCCAGCTGATGACACTCTCTTCTCCCCGAAAAGCATATACTGCCTCACCTGACAACCAAAGGCGACTCTATCTATTCAGAGCTCACCTGCCCCTGTCAGGTCAGCTCAGGCCATCGGTTATCTCTTACTGTTTCTCTGTGGTCTGTCTGTCTTTCTAGGTGCTTGGAACCTAGACAAATTTCTGGTGGCTCACAATCTGAACATTCTCGAGGCAAGCACCCAATTCATGACCGAGTTTGATGGGGAAATACCCAACTTTAATAAAGTTCAAAGGAATGACGGGGATGACACAGAAGATAGAAGATAACTGATGACAAGGTAGAAGATAACTGTTCACTGAGCTGCAAACTTTACCTTCCAGGTGTGTGTCCATGTCATATAATCCATTACAGATAGCCTGGGGACAGAACCTCCTCCTGGCATCTTCCAATTTTTTTAAATAAATAATTAGTTTTAAAAAAAAGTCGCCCAGGGCTTAGCAGTTTGCTTTCTAACCTGCATTCCTCTGAAAATCGATAAGGAAGGGCTGGGGAATTGCCTCAGGCAATAAAGAACTTGCCTTGCAAGTATTAGGAACTGGGCTAAGATGTCCAGAACCCATGAAAAAAAAGTCCACTGATAGGAACACAGTAATCAGAGGCAAGCAGAAGTGACCCCAAAGCTCGAAGGCCAATAGCCTTGGCTACTTTGCCAATATCTGAGCCAATAAGAGACTCTGTCTTAGCCAGGCAGTGGGGACACATGCCTTTAATCAAAGCAGAGACAGGCAGATCTCTGAATTCAAGGCCAGCCTGGTCTAGAGTGAGTTGCAGAGCAGCCAGGACTCCACAGAAGAACCCTGTTTCGGGAAAATGATAGGGGGCGGGGGATGGGGGGAGAGACTCTGTCTTAAACAAAATGTTGAATGTGCCTGAGGAACAACGATGCTTGAGGTTTTCCTCTGATGTCACATTCATGCACAAACACATGTATGTGTGCAAACACATCTACACGAACACACAGACACAGAAGGAGGGGGAGGAAGAAAAAGAAGAAGAAAGAGGAAAAGAAGGAGAGAAGAAAAGAAAACCAACAAGGAAGTCTAGACTGGTTTCTACCCTGGATCTGAGGATTTCGTACAAATGTAAGCATGGCAGGCTGAGAGCTAGATAGACAACTGGAGACCAGGGCCCAGGGCCTAAGTTGCCAAATCATTCATCCACCCTAAAGCCTCACCTCCCCAGCTACGGCAGTGAGGAAGGAATCAAAAGTAATGAAAACTGGGGTTTTGACCATGGCCCTTTCCATCTCCAAGGTTCTTGGCTAACAACCCTTACTCAGTGACTTCGGCTGGCACCTGGTTCCATACTAGACCCAGGGAAGACAGAGAGAGGTACCAGTTTGGTGGAGGTTAACAGTTCTGGGTGAGGGCATTAATCATCTGATAGTCACAATCAAGTTCTAACAAACTACAGTAAGTGTTATGAGGCTGTAAAGGGGGCCCCTGGTTTCTGGCAGGAGTGGAAGAGGCAAGGCCCCTTGAAAGATGTGGTATTTAAAGTTGTGGCTGGAATGTGGTTTAGGGCTTACTTCAGTGGCTAGAGATAGCGGCAAAGAGTTTCTTAGAGTGTCACCAAGCTGCTGGCAGGAACATATGTGGCCTCCTCCAGAAAATGAAAGCCCAATAAAGTAACTGGAATGAAGCACGCAAGAAAGATATTTAGGGAGGGGGACATGGGGGAAAGAGAGGGAGTTCAAAGGGAGGAACTGGGAGGTGAGAGTGGAGAGGAAGTTCCAATTGGGATGTAAAGTAAATTAATTAATTAATGGACAGAAAAGCAAGATATTGGCTGTATATGTTGGCAAAGGCCAGGCCAGCCCTCATAACCATGTTATAATTTTTCATTGAATCTATAAAAAAAAAAAGTAGGAAATCATAGATTGCTACTTTCGTGTGCAGCATGAACCATAGCACCTCAGCTGTTTTACCCCTACTCTAGTCCTTTCTACTCCCCTCAAGATCCTCTAGATCAGGTTCCCTCCAAGATTTACTAAGACCTGGAGGCTGTGGCCGAGACACCGCAGCACTGGTGACTCATGGACAGCGTGCTTCGAGATCCCTAGACCAAAGGGATCTGTGATGGGAAGTAGCCTCATCATGAAGCTGAGCATGCTGTTACCACCTTCTCAGAGGCATACCCCATGATAGCTACAAGGTAGAGGGGCCCCAGCTGACCCTTCACCCTGTGGAACACTCTCTTAACCCGTTAGTTAATTTTCAGGATTGAATCTAAGGAATGCAGTGAGGTGGGGTACTGAGTCTGTGACTCGGGAGGAGAGTATTGGATTCTGCCCCATTCCATTGCTAGGTTCAGACCCCACCCCCGCCCAAAAGAATAGGAACAAATGTTTATGTTCCAGGAGCACATTATGATGCCAGCCCAGGGCAAAAGGAACCTCCTGCTCTCTCTACCCTACCAGACAAGCCTGTGAGCAGAGCTAAAATAAGAAACAAAAGGAAGTTTCCATTTGCAGTGTCATGGAAGACAGCCACAAAAGGGACTTTTTGGGTTCCACGTTCCCTGGAACTTTCTATCCATAACCCTTACCATGCCAGATGCAGAGCGTAATTGGCAGCTCCAATTGGTGCCCAAGACTAGAATAAATAGAAGGTCAGCTTGCTAGAACAACCCCAAATTGAGACATCCTCCCTCTTCTGCTTTTAATTCCTTGTGGCTAACATGTTTATTTTGGGGTAAGGAAAAAAAAATCGGATGTTTATCCTTCGAGGAAATTATCAGCTTGCTTTCTTTCCCTTTTTTTCACCCGTCCCTTCTTTTGCCCTAGAGTTTGAGGTTTTGAGTTCAGCCTCATGAAGGACCTCCACTCTTCAGGTCCTAAAAAGTGAAAAAGAAAGCAGCTGGCCCAGGCCCTAGGCTGGAGCCAGCCCTGCCAGAACCACAGTGGAAAGTCTGACTGGGGTAACGGGGAAGCCTGGAGTCCACAAAAGTGACTGCTGGGGGGCACCCCCTCTCAACTCAGCTTTTTTCTTTGTTTGTTTATTGTTGTTTCAAGACAGGGTTCTGTCTGTGTAGCCTGGCTATTCTGGACTCTCTTTGTAGGCCAGGCTGCCCTCAAACTCACAGAGATCCGCCTGCCTCTGCCTCCCAGAGTGCTGGGATCACAGGTGTGCGCCACCACGCTTGACTCAACCTTTTAGCTGCAGAATTCTGTGGGCCTCACACCCCTTTTCCATCAGCTGCTCCATGATAAAAATGAAGGCGTGTAAATGGCCAATAAATACGTAAGGGAATGTACTGTGATCCTTTACACACTGAGGAGAAATGACTTTTTTTTTTTTAAATCATCGTTGTCGTCGTCGTCGCCGCCGTTGTCAGACGTCACTTACCGAACACTCTCCGCGTGCTGTACACCACACCAAATGTTTTACATGCAACCCTGATTCATAACCTACTCAGGTCTTCATGCTTGTTCTCTCGTCCAGTCGCCACAACAGCCTAACGACGCGGGGAATAGCTCGCTCATTTCGTAGATGGAGGAATCAGAGTCCCTGCTCTCTGATTCATAAAAGGCAACGTCAGAATATCATACCAAAGCCTCTCGGGCATAATATTCAGAGGGTAACAGCACTCTTAATTTTACTCTCTGGGCAATATAAAATAAAGGCCAGGATTTTTATTCACTCAGGAGCTGGACTGAGCCAAAGGAGAAAGGCTGCTAGTACCATAATAGTTTAAGGTTTCAGCCGTCTTGGACCTTTGTGGAGAAGGCTAGAGCCTCCGAGTACTAAAGGCAAACAGGCTAGGCCAGTCCAGAGACCATTATCACCGCTCCCTCCTTGTCAAAGGCTGTTCCACGACTTCACCTTCACATAACTGAATCTCCCTTCTGTCTTCCCACACACACCT
>NW_026591086.1:7589443-7642433 GCF_907164565.1 Psammomys obesus
CACAGTTTCCCCTCTAAAGGCCTAAATTCACCTAGACTTCTGCCACCTGACAACCTAGTAACCTGGAGCATCTTAACTGTTTCAGACCTGTGTTTCAAATGCAATAAAGAGTATCATGGAAAAGGGTGTGGGGAGGTAGATGTCTTCCTTCTAGGAAGGCTTACAACAATGAGAAGAGATGGCAGCACGGGTACTCGAGCACAGTGCTAACAGGCAGTCTGTTAAACACGTTTCCCCCTCCTTCCCTGCCTCCACCTCACCTGTTCTCCCCAGCTCAGCTGAGACAAGCAATGAGGCTCAGGCTGAGGAGCCACCTCCTCCAGATGAATGTCCTTTCTAGTAGACCCATCAGAACCTCATTAGCCCAGGAAGAAGGCCAACTAGCTAGGGTGCCTTGAGCCCCAGCCCCGGATCCCCCTCCCAAACTGAGCAAAACAGTGGGATTCTTGGATCAGGAAAGACATCCAGTTCCTTAGCAACTAGCAAGCATTTCCCTGTAAAGACAAAGACCCTTCACTCAGCACACACACACACACACACACACACACACACACACACACACCAACAGCCTCTCCAGGTGTCTGTTCTTATTTGCAGGAATGGAGTGCAGAGCCAGCCACCTCTAGGACCTTACCCCACTGTCCTAGCCAGCCTAAGAGCAACTGAGATGACTCCGAAGCACATTTCCTCCTCTTGGTAGTTAACTTTTGTCTCTGCCCCCAATAACTGCTAAGATATGTACACACACACACACACACACACACACACACACACATGCACACACACAGCATACACATTCATAGACATGCCCTTGGCTCATATCTCCCCTTCTTTAAAAAAAAAAAAAAAAAAAAAAAGCTGTTGATGGTTTGCCTGGGCAAGTCAAACAGTTTCTTCATCTATGAAATACTTTTTTCTATAAGTTCCACTCCACCTCCATGTTCTACAATTCTGTATGGTTATTTTAGAAAAGTAGTAGAGAAAGCACCACACAGAGCAGAATGAGCATTTTCGTGATTAAGCATGCCAAGTGCATTCAGCTGCAGAAGCCGGAAAATCCTAGTAAGGGTGCTTGGGTTAAAGATGAGTTTACAGACGCAGGGAGCTGATGAGTCTGAGATTTCCCACAGGCAGTATCTATTGAATCAAGCCAGACAAAACTCAAGCAGAGGGACCCAAGGCAACACACAGACTCATAAACAAAAATCCTGAGTCAGGAGCAATGGGTTAAAAGGAAAGAAACAGAGTCTGTCAGAAAGGGACTCAGCGGCCCTGGGTTCCCACTTTCGAATCCAGTCTCATGATGAAAGCAGGTAAAGCATACTTCCTGTAGGGTCTGAGTAGCAGCCCAGAGCCTGTGCGCTCTCTGCTTCCCGGGACCCACAGAAACAGAGACAGTCTTGTATATGCATTCAGACCATTGACTTATGGATGGCCAAGTCACTGCCCCAGCCCAGTTGTGTGATTGTGATGCCCGTCAGAGCTGAGCCTCAGAAGAGCACAGTCGGAAGACAGGCTCATAAGAGGAGAAGGGCATGCATGCTGGTTATGAATCCTAATACAAAATATCTGATATGCAGCCCACAGGTTGAGAACCAATGCTCTGAAGCCTAAGCTTTGCCCACGTGGACACCGGCCATAGATGTGCCAGCCATGCCTTTGCCCATCCACACATATCCAAGCACAAGTGTTCACACACACACACACACACACACACCTGTACCATATGCTACCTGCACGAGTGCTGTCAACACATCGGCCCTCACAAAAATCGCATGGTGTACACTAAGGGGTATGGGCTCAACCTCTTTCTAGACATCCTAGACAAGTTGCATTTGTGATTACATTGTGGATCCTCACACTCTCACTCACAGCCAGATCACACACCAGCCCACCACTAACACAGAAAAAAAAAAAAAAAAAAAAACGCCTCTGTAGGACCAGACTTGACCTAACCACAAATCTCACTTTGCAATCTGCCACTTCTAGGGGAGTTTTGACGACTCCAGTGGAGGTTTCTTGTGTGTGACTGGAGAAGGTAGGGGATGGGGGAGGTGCTAGCAGACAGGAACCAGGCTTTCCCTCAAAGTTCATGAGGAAGGCGTCCAGACTCATGCCTATCCTCCTAGCAGCCCTACCTCTGGCCCCTTGCCTGTGTGGCTGCCCAGCCAGGGAAAGGAGAAACCAAAATCGGCCAGACTGAGTTGCTAAATTGGACCTTGGCAGCGAAGGGGAAACGCGTCAGTTCCCTGGGGAAGTGGCCTAGCCCAGGGCGGCCACAAGCCCCTGGGCTTCTACTCCGATGGAACAAAAGTTGCTCAAATAGATCTGATGCTTTGTTTTTGAGCCTAAAATACCCTGTGGTGGCAGCCGGAAGTGTGACCACGGGAGGGAAGTAGGGCAATGAGGAAGAATTTGTTTGAGTTTCCATCATGACCACTTTTTCTTTCATTTGGGGTCTAGACAAAGCTTCTCCCTTATCTCAAAAAAAAAAAAAAAAAAAAAAAAAGGTACAATTGTGCAAGAGGGAAGTGTTATCCCAAGATTTGGGGCTGGGGCATCCAAAGCCACCATCATTGTTGATCTGCTGCTGCCTCATTATACCCCAACCGCCTCCCTACACACACACACACACACACACACACACACACACACACACACACACACTATGAACATGACCCTGTCCTCATAACACTGTCAGAATTTTTTTCCCCCTCAGGCCATCTGGGGCAGGGACCAAGGGGCAATGCTTCCAGGGTCTGACTGTCCCTAATGTGCTTCTGTGTGGTGTCTGCGTGTGTGTGTGTGTACACATATGAATGCACCTGTGCTGAGGCACAAGCATGGAGCCAGAGGGCAGCTTTCAGTGTCAGTTCAGGCACAAGATCAAATTCAGGTCGTTGGCTTTAGAGCAGCATCCCCACCTGATGGGCCATCTCACTAGCCCCTGATGAGATTTAAACAAAACAAAGATCCCATTACTGTGGGATTTTTCAGAGCATCTAGGGAGCCAGGATGTAACCGGACTAAAACTCTGACCCATAAATTAGAACTCAGTGCTTTGCTAGGTAAGCCGGCAGACCAAGCCATACCTCTAAACGCAAGGATCAGAGAGTAGCTGCTGATACAGGCCTCACCGCTCTTCACCCTCTCCCCCGCTCCCCCCTCCCCCCTTCCTAATTTATCTTTACCCATATTCCTTACCACCAAATCGCCTGTACTTGCTTACACTCCCTGCCCACCCTGAAGCCTCATGGGTCTTTCAACCATGGCAAAGACCTGATCAACTTCCATCTATGCCTTATCCCAGTGTGTGAACCTGCAGTTGGTACACAATAAGGTGGGAACGGTGGGACAAGGGGTCATTAAACAGTTCCATTGCTCTGCCCCCCCCCCAGACTTATTAACCCAAAAAGGCAAAAACCCACTGGACACCAGACGCTCGTGTCAGGTAGATGGGGGTCGTGTTGGGGGAAAGGACGAGATCGGGGTGCAATGGGAATCTGCGTAAAATCACAAGCTACTTTTCTGCCCTTGCAAAGCACCTGTCGAAGGGACACGTTTCTCTTCTGGAAGGATTGTACAAACGCGGGAGGGGGGCTGAGGAAGCGCATGGGCAAGGCGCTCCTAAAAAAAAAAGTCCCCCACACACACACCCGCCGCACCCCCACCAAGAATGAGGGTTACAGGTGAGCACTTGGGGGTGGGGGACCTGGTCCTTGAGACCGCACATAAGCCCCTGTGGCTCTTGCCCCTGGTGCCCAGACACCTGGGTTTGAACAGATCGCAGGAGACATGGAATGGCGCCGCTGGCCCACAGCTGGGGACCTATGAACTCGGACTGCAGTTCAGAGGCAGCTCCAGGCCTCGGTCCCTGGGTGAGATTTACCAGCTTTTAACAACAGCAGGATAATCATGCTAATGAAAAACTCCCTCAGGGCTTGGGGCAGCCAGACTGAGATGAAGAAACCGGAGTCACCCGGATGAGTCATTCTGAGTGTGCCGGGAGTCCGCCAGCCATTGGGTCTATTGGGCGCGAAAGACTACTGTGTCCTCTCCCTCTGTGCTCCACAAAGATGGCAACATGGGCTGGGGGCTGCAAGGTCCACCCCTGGAGCTTCCCAGGCCCTGCTCTGGGAAACTAGGCACAGCTTGAGCTGGGCCTTCTGAGGCTGTACCACCAGCAAACCCAGTTACCCAGCTACCACCTGTGTCGAGGCCTGTATCCGTCTTCAGGTTTTCCCATCCTAAACCTTGGCTTCTCCCCAACTCTCCCCAGGCTGCCAAGTTTTGGAGAGGGCAATTCTCTGATGTGTTCCAAGCTCCCTGAAGATCCCAGCTGTGCTTGGCTCCAACCCTCTCTCCTAAAGACTTTCTGCCAGTGCCTCAGTTTCTCTGAGCAGCAGTAGCTCAAGGTTCCCCACACCCCACCCAGCCTCCGGGCAGTGGGAGCATTAATTACAGTTTGTTCCTGGCTTTGAAGATGAAAATGCCAAGGGTCATTACCTCTCAATTAACGGGGTTATTACCTCTTGAGATTGTGTTGAATGACTCCTACCCCACCCTGCCCCCAACCTGGGATCTATAAGTAGTTCCTGTTGTACTGTTTCTTGATCCCCCATTCTCATACTCCTCCTTTCCTGGTTTCCCACTGGTAATTAACCTTCCCCCCCCCTTTCAAAATTAGGATTGGTAGAGAATTTAGCATATTCCATCTTGAACGAGGATTTATCAATTCTCTGACAAGGTGGTTGGTGTGGCCAGAAGGATGGATGAAGCTACAGGGAGTTGTAGGCTCAAACTCATAATCACAGTACAGAGTAGGCTGAGGCAGGAAGACTGAGTTCAAGGCCAACTTGGGCTACACAGTGAGACCCTACCCCAGGCCCTCTACTCCCAAAGATATATTTCAGCCAGCCCTACAAAGGCGGGTAGCCCTGCCCGAGCTGCTCATGGAGTAGGGCACAAACCCCACCAAGAGCCGGAGTTCTGAGCTCGAGAGAGTCGTTAATTGCTTCCCTGAATCCAGCTTGACTAGAAGCATATAGCAGGGGAAAAAAGAAAGAAAGAAAAAGAAAGGAAGGAAGGAAGGAGAGAAAGAAAGAAAAGAAAGAGAAAGAAAGAAAGAAAGAAAGAAAGAAAGAAAGAAAGAAAGAAAGAAAGAAAGAAAGAAAGAAAGAAAAAGAAAACCCCGCAGATGTGCTCTCTGAGCTGGATGAGACTAAAGGGCTAACAGTTTGGGGGCTGAGACAAGGGCTCAAAGCCTGCAACCCTCTCTAAAACCCAGAGTTTTTCTTATGAGGGTGAAGGAAAAAAGCCAACACCTGCCTTATGAAAAAAAAAGCCTGTTCTTCAAAAGCAGGTGTACAGCCAACCACTTCCAAAAGAACTTACCCACGATCCCTCCCACTTTCTTTTCTAGCTCCTCCTCCTCCTCCCCACTGCCCCTCCCCCCTGACACTCACACCTTTTGTGCTTCATTTCGAATCATGAAGTTCCTCTTTCCAAAAAGCGCCATCCCCTGAGAGCCCTTTTTGCAGAGGCACCATCCCTTCTAACTGAGAAGGGGTTAGCCCACAGTGGGTCCCAGGGGAGTGACAGCTCCTTAGAGCACATGACTCCACTTACCTTATATGAGTCCCTGAGCAAAGTTCCCATTACAAGCCCTCATATCCTGACCCACTCCCCCAAGCACTGCCTCTTCCCCCCCCCCCCCCAACCTTGCCAGGGAACTCGGGCCTCTCCTTCTAGAACCTCTAACTGGAACTAGAACTTCAACACATTCCTCCCAAACCTGCTGGCCATCGTCAGAAACCCAGAGAGCTGAGAAAGGAGGCCTGCCTGCTTCATTCATTCTCTCTCTCTCCCCTTAAGAGCCCCCGCCATTAGAAATTCATTCAGAAACCCATGAAGTGACAAAACCTGGAGCTCAAATTAACAGAAAAGCGTTGTCCAACCCTCCTGACACCCACAAATAAAACTGATCGTAGTCAAAGTCATACACAGGTAGTTTTATTGAGGAAATCAGACCCCCTGGTTCCCATACCAGGGCAAGGGTTTGACATTTACCCACAATGTACACTTTCCTCAGTTCTGACTTTTAATATTTCCCTTCCCTCCCTGTCCCCGTTCAATCTTGAGTGTTCATCCTCTGGCTTACCCATGGCAATTAATTAGTGCTACGGACTCACTCAGAGTTGGGAAGGGGTCTCTAGGATAAGCCACCTTTTGGGAATGTAGTGGCTACTCCCACACGGCTAGCGGCACTCCGTAACAGTACATTTCCTCTTTGGTTGTCAGACAGCCCAAAATTACCTAGAATGTGATCCCAAATATTGTTTCTACATGATTAGAATAAGTTTGTTTGAATTTAGACCAACAGATTTTAAAAGAAAAGTGTGTCCGGCCAGGGAGATGGCTCAGTTGATCAAGTACTGCGGAGCAAACAAGAGGGTCTGTTTGTCTAGGACCTATGTAAAACGCTAGGCGCGTTCATGTTACACGCCTGTGATCCCAGCTGTAGAGAAAGGGATGCAAAGACAGGCCGATCCCTAAGCGCATTGGTCAGCCAGCCAGCCTAGCCAAATCAATGGACTTCAGAGAAACAGGAGAGGACTGGAGAGATGGCTCAGCAGTGCCTGCTACTACTGTGTTGTTGTTGTTGTTGTTGTTGCTTTCCAATATCCATATGGCTTAGAATCACTTGTAGCTCCAATTCCAGAGGATCTGACACTCTCTTCTGATCTCCAAGGATACTTGCAGGTGCCTGGTGCAAACAAACTCACACAGGTGCGCTTGCATACACACACACACACACACACACACACAGAGAGAGAGAGAGAGAGAGAGAGAGAGAGAGAGTTTTTAAAAATAAAGGTAGGGAGCAATTGAGGATACTTCAATCTTCACCCACACACACAGGTGAACAAGCATGTGTGCACACACCAAATACACACATACAAAATTTAAAAATACATAAAAGTGAAGAATGCGATTGCCCCTGGAGAGGATTCCCATGGCTACTGTAACAGCTTTAGAAAGTAGGACTTGAGCTAGGGAAGTCACTCTTCTGCCTACTAATAAATAGGTGCTAGTAGAACTCCTAAGAAGCTTACGTACTACCCCCCCTTACTGGCCTTGGGGCTCTTCCTTCACCTCCATGTTTGGTCCAAAGGATGCTGGGATACCTCAATCAAGCCTTGTCATAAAAAAAAAAAAAAATCAAGATGGAGGAGCTGAAGAGATGCCTCAGTGGTTGAGTGCTTACTGAGTTGAGGGACAGCTCGGTTTTTTTCCAGATTCTGGCTATTACAAATAAAGCTACTATGAACATAGTTGAGCAAATGCTGAATGGTGGGACATCTTTTGGATATATGCCCAGGAGTAGTATCACTGGATCTTGAGGTAGTGCTATTCCCATCTTCTGAGAAAGCGCCAGATTGATTTCCAAAGTGGTTGTACAAGTTTGCACTCCCACTAACAATAGAGGAGGGTTCAGCTTTCTCCACATCCTCTCCAGCATGTGTTGTCACTTAAGTTTTTTAACTCAGTTGCCTGCTCTTTGATCGCTCGCCCCTGGTGATGCGTCCTTGCCAGGCCACAGAGGAAGAGGATCCAGGCAGTTCTGATGAGACTTGACAAGCAATGGGCAGATGGCAATAATGGAGAACTCCCCCTTTCAGTGAACTAGAGAAAGGGGATGGAAGGAAGGGGAAGAGGGTGGGGAAGTTGAGGGAGAGGGCTTCAATCAAAATATATAATTAATAAATTGTGAAAAAAAACAAATTAAAAATTATGCACACACACAAAAAAGAGTGCTTACTGCTCTTTCAGAGGACCCAGCTCTGACCTAGCCAACCATGTGGTGGCTCACAATTGCCTGTAGCTCTGTCCTTCCTCCTACCCACACCAGCCACCTCATTTCTTCCCTCTGTTACAATCAAAAAACGAACAACAGTTAGAGTCAAAAAGCATTCTTGAGTTCAAACAGATCAACCACTTTGAGACCAAATAACCTCCAACAAGGTACAAAGACTCTTCCAAGCATGTAGACTTTCTGCTAGCAGTAAGAAATGAGGCTGTTGTAAAAACTAAATAAATAAGTGAGGGATGGAGAAATAGTTTGGCAGATAAGAACACTTATTACTCTCATAGAGGATTCAGGTTTGTTTGTTTTTTCCTCCCAGATCCCACACGGTGGCTAACAACCATCTGTAACTCTGGCTCCAGGGAATCTGATGCCCTCATCTGACCTTCATGGGCACAGACACATGCATACATACAGGCAATATACTTATATACTTTAAAAAACAGATATCAAAAAAGATTTAAAAAAAAAACAGAGCATATACATACTACACACACATACACACATACACAAGGCCCGGCCGGGCAAAGCAGACATCAGACACCACTGGCCCAATCCTCTGGGGATATAGCACCCACCAGAAGCACCAGCATTGGCACCCCATGAAACCCAACTACTGGGTACCAACACTTTCCTTCTTCAGTCTTCCAGGAAAATTCTACCTGGCTGCTGCTCTAAGCTGGCTGCCATTACCAAAGAAATGGCAATGACTTCTAGAGATTTCTCTACCGGCAGTAGGACTCCAGTGACCTTCCTGGGTGGCACCCAAAAGTGGAAAACACCAGATGACCCTCAAGATAACTGGCATTCAGGAACAATGCCACCAGGGCAGATCCTCTGCAGATACTTGATGTTTTGAACAACCCCAAACTCCCATTTCTCATCATTGGGCCTGAGGTCCCACAACCAGATTTCCATTCCAGCAGCATTAATGAGTGCCTCCACATTCCAGGTGACATCCTCAGTATCGAGCTTAGTATCTCCAGGTTATATAGTAACCCTTGTTAAGTATTTTTTTTTTCTCTGAATTGCTGGGTAGTGGAGCCAGTCGTGAAGCACTTGGGAGGTAGAGGCCAGAGTTCAAGGCCATTCTTAGCTGAGTTCAAAGGTAATCAAGACCCCTGTCCTCAAAAAAAAAAAAAAAAAAAAAAAAAGAGGAATTGGCGGGAGGTGTCTCAGACAGAAAACTGCACACTGTTGAATCAGAAAGACCTGAGTTCACATCTCCAGGACCCATGTAATGTACAAAGTGCAGCACGTTGGCACACAGCTGAAATGCTAGCACTGAGAGACAGGAGGACCCTTGGGGCTCACAATCTGGCTAGTCTTGCCAAATCAGTGAAATTCAGGTTTAATAAGATTCCGCTTCAGAAAGAATAAGGTGGCTGGCCTGGTTGATAGTGTATACCTTCAATCCCAGCACTTCGGAGGCAGAGGCAGGTGTCTGTCCAGGACAGCCGAGGCACAGAGAAACCCAGCCTTGAAAAACCAAAAATAAATAAGGTGGAGAGTAATTGAGGAACACACACACACACACACACACACACACACACACACACGAGTATGCATATGAACACAAACTTACACAAATAGAATACAAAGCAAAAAGAAAAAAAGGAAAAAAGAAAAAAAAAAAAACAAACCCAGGCCTTAATCAGGCTACCCAAGTAGTTACCACTGAGCTACAACCCATATCCTAAGCATTCTCCATTTAAAATGCAAATTCTCTTGAGCCTGGAACTCAGCAGTTCAGAGAACTGGCTGTTCTTCCAGAGGACTAGGATTGATTCCCAGCTCCCACTGGGAGACACACAACTGTCTGTAACTCCAGTCCCTGGGGGACCTGATGGCCTCTTACAACCTCTGTACACATGCACGCCTGCAAAACACGCATGCCCATAAAAACAAATAAATGCAAATGCGAATGTCATCTAAGACTGGTAAAGCATTAAGCGGCTAACATCCTAGGTTGGATTACTTTTCATGGAGGGGGAAAGGAGGAACTCTTGGAAGATAAAAGACTGATTATGTTTTAACAAAAAGGAAAGCTAAAGTTCAGAGCTGCCTGGAACAAAAGACCAAGACAGAATTGCGCCTGTTTCTACAGTGGATTCCCAGGACCGCATACTCTTTAGCCCCACCAAAGCAAAGACACCCACTCCCCCTCCGTGGGAGACAGCGGCCTTGGCTCTTTTACACAGGGTCTGCCTGCCTGCCCTTCACCAGCTCCAGGGAAGGACTCGGTGAACCAGTGCCTACTCGCTCCCCAACAACTTTTCAGGGCTTAGAGTTCAGGTAATTAGGCTCTTGGCAACCTCACTGGAGCCTCCCAATAAACCTGAAGCAAACACCCTCAGCCCCTCTCCAGGAGGGAGAAAGGAAGCACACAAGGAGGGGGAAACAGAGGGGAGGAGGAAAACCTTTTTCTTCACTGACAACCAGGAAGGTGTTGTAATCTACAGAAATCTCCAAATTCCTGGTTGTTTCTACCGCCACCGAACCATGGCTCCCACCTACCATCGTCATCCAGGGTGGCAGAGGGCATCTGCTGGCATTACAACCTGAATAGAAAGTAGCCATTAAGGGCCTATGCTTGTAGGCATCTTTCAATGCAGAGAAAAGGCCCCAGAATCTTGTACCCTATCCTGGGGGCCAGGGGGCCACAGCCAGTCCAGGGTGTTAGAGAATGATGCAGGAACATCAGACCCTGCCTCCTGTCACCACCTTTTGTTGAGATCTTAATTCATGTCTTGGCTCCTGCAGAAAGGGGACCATTCCTTAAGATCCCAACATTGACACATTTATCAGGCCCCCAAACAATAATTTCACTCTCCTTTGTAAATAAACGGTATTTCTTCTACATGACAGACTGGAAGAAATGGCTTCCCCCAACTTTTAGGCCAACTTTTACCAGCTGCGCTGTCTGAATCCATACCTGGGGCACACAAGGAGTGTAGTCTAACCATAGTACTGGATGTTTACTGAGTGCTTGCTAAAGGTCTGCTATGAAAATTCTCCCATTCTTCCTGCGAAGTCTGCACTGTTAACTCAGTCGATAGATAAGAAGCTCAGTAGTTTTTTGCCTTGTCACAATGAAGCTCTGATAAATACAGTAAGTGAACTGAAAGCTCCCATTCAGTTAGATCTAGTGGTAAAGAGGCTGACAGCCGTCCCTGTCTTGTCTAGTAGGCAACAAAGTCCTGTTGCCAGCCAACAGGCCCAGCTCCGAGCTGAGAGCTGAGCTTTCCCTCTTAGAAGCAAAAAGCTAACTCTCCTCGAAAGTGTTCTGGGCTGTCCTCAGAGGAGCAATAGCTGATGGAGCCAGAAAGCCTTTGGGAATCCCAAATGCTTCCACCACAGGCCCGTACGGAGAAAGCCCAACAGGTGGAAAGTGGATGGTATTTTGGGTCCTTGCTAGATGAGCTGGGCTGCCGAGGGCCTTCCAACTGATCGCTGCCTCACGCGGGGAAACATGGCCACTGCAGTCAATCTTACATTCGCAGCTTGGTCCAGAGCCGAGAACCTCGCGGCTTGTCCAGGCGCAGGGCAGGAACCCACCGAGACACCCCGCCCCTCCCATCGGAGCCCGCCAGCCTCCCCTAGCACCCGCAGCAGGAAGCGCGGCAGAGGCGCGCCCAAAGCTCGCGGGTACCCTGGGCACCTCTCCCCGCCCCAATTGCCTGGCTCTCCGGCCAGAGGCCAGAGCTCTGGCTAATTTTTCACTCCCTCCTGCCCCCCCCCCCCCCCGAACGCCTCTTTAGGTGACGCTACAGTCTGTGCGGTTCCTTTAAAGGCTGCGGGTTCCGTTCTTTCCCTTTTCCACTGGTTGCCAAAATATGCAAATCCGGGGACCGGAATCGGCAGCCAAATAGAGAAGGAGAAGGGGCGCGTCCGGCGCGTCACCGGATCCGCTCCTTGTATGGTTCTTCCCGGCTTGGCCCGCTGCCCCAAGACCCTCCCTGCAGCCGCGATGGCCCCTCCCGCACCCAACCAGGCTCACACCGCCACCCACGCCCCTGACCGGCCGCTCCCCCCTCCAGGGATGGAGCCGGGGGCGGGAAGCGCTGCATGCCCTGATTCCGGCCGAAGCCCGGGACCGCTGCAGCGCGCAGTCTCCCCGCGCCGCGCGGGCGGAGGAGAACCCGGGGGCGCAGTGCCTCTAGAGCCCAGGAATGGGTAGCCTGGAGGGAGAGGAGGCGGGGGTGGCAGAGCGGGGCCTCACGGGCGGCGGAATCCCTCCTTTCCTAAGAGCTAGAGAAGATCCGGGGGAGCCTGGGCCCTTCCCACCCGATGTTCTCCTCCAAACTGAGGGGAGGGGAGAGGGAGTAAGGTTATCATCCACCCCCTTCACAATACTCAGCTTGGGAGTTCCTCCTACACGTCCCCGGCCCCGCGTGGACCTCCCACGGCGTGAGGCCCGGGGGGGTGATCCTTTCTTCCTCCTTGTCAACACTCCCACTGCCCATGAGAGATACAAGTCCCCACCCCCCAGCCCCGACTCTCCAGCGGGGTACACGGGATTCACCGCGCCCACGCGGCCAATGAGGAGGGAATCCTCCCCCGCCAAACCGGTGTGATTCGGGGTCGCGCCTCCACGCTCCCTCCCTCTCCTCCCCCTCGCTTTCAGCCAGGCTGCGCGCATCAGGAGCAGGCCTCGGGGAACACATCACCCACCCCCGGGATCCGCTGTCGAGGTGACAGCACCCCGGGTAGGCACAGGGGGCCGGCCTTGACTGCGAGGCACCCTCAGGCAGCCATGAGGACAGCCCTGTGGGAGACAGGGAGGGAGGCTGGAGACTCAGAGAGACCGCTGCGGTGACTTAGAAACTGTGGGTTTCGCATCTTCCTGCTGTAACTCCTCTGCCAGCCCTTCGCCGGCTGCGGTAGACAGTGACTGTGCCCGGGCCTGCTGGGTCCTCCTGCCATCCTGTGGCCAAAGGGGGTTTGCTTTAGAACCGTTAGGGAATTTATCTGGAAATTATCGATGCACGTGTTTCCTAACCCCCTAAACTTTACTCTTTCCTCTTCTCCACCAAAAAACTCCTGTCCTCAATCCCCACCCACCCACCCAAAGTGTGGGGCTCCTGCCCTGCGCAATTAGCTAGTCGGCTACACAGTCCCAGGCCAGTGCGCTCAACTGGGAGTCAGCGCCGGGTCAAGGGCCCAAGGGAGGAGCCGGGGCTGTGGGCGGTGAATCAGAATGTCGTCCGCACGAAAGTTCTGGGTGGACTAGACTAAGGGGCCCTGAGACACTAAAACCCCTTCCCCAAGGGGAAGCACTCGCTCTCTCCAGCTCAATCTAGTCCAGGGTAGGGTGCTGAAGGAAGGGTGTGGGGGGCTGTGGGGGACCCTGGGTTGAAGCGGCCATCTCTCCATCCCCCCCCCCCACACACACACACAATTCCCAGGCTGCTAAGGGACCTGGTGTGTTAAACCCCTTCTTGCTCGGGAGTGCTGGAGAGCCCATTGCAACCAACCTCCACCCCCACCCCCCACCCGCTAAACGCCGGCCGTCTCTAACGCAGACCTCAGATTAAAAGCTACACGTTTGGTTCCTTAGGTTTTCGACTGTGCACCGCGCGCGCGCGCTTTGCATTCGGCTTCGTTCCCCCCCCCCCCCTCCTCTCTCTCCTCTCTCTGCTTCTTTCTAATCTTCTGACTGACTTTTTTTTTTTTTTAATTTTATTTTTTTAAGAACGGCGAGCGGTGCGGGCGCTGCACGCTGGCTGCGGCCCGCTTCCTGCTTTCTAATGTTCCATTGTGAGGAGCTTCCATTGTGACGTCGCGCCCCTTCGGCTGGGCTTTGTCTGTCCATATATGGGCAGCTACGTCACGGAGCTTTCCCGGGGCTCAGATAAATAGACTGGTGGAGTTCCCTGGCTGGGAGCTTTTGGGCAGCAGTGAGCTAGCTAGGAAGCGGCGGGGCTGGTTGGTGGTGCTTAAGCGGCGGCAGCGGCAGCGGCAGAGGAGGTGGCGGCGGCAGCGGCGGCGGCGGCGGCTGCTGTGGCAGATCGGGGGGGCGGGGGGTCGGCAGGCGCGCGTCTGTGAGATCAATACTGAAGCCGCGTCTGACCCCCCTGGAGCCTAGATTTCTCCCCCCCCATCCCCAAGCCCAGCACCCAGCCCACTCCCCGCGCACACGCCCCACCCCACCCCCACGACCCAGCGTCGCACCGCACCGGCTGAGGCACCCGAGAGGATCACCCCTCTTTGCCCCTCTCCCTCCCACCCCACCCCACCCCCCCAAAAAAGAATAGATCCCCTCCCCTGTCCCACCCCTTCCCCTCTTCCCTCCCCCTCCCCCCGAACTTTCCCTCTCGCATGCTTTTCCCCTGCACCACGGATCGCCTCTCGGATGCCGCTAGCCCTGATGCTGCGTTAGGAACAGGCGGCGGCGGTGGCGGCGGCGGCGGCGGTGGCGGCGGCGGCAGCTCGGGAGTGCTATGACCGGCAAACTCGCCGAGAAGGTGCCGGTGACCATGAGCAGTTTGCTAAACCAATTGCCTGACAATCTGTACCCCGAGGAGATCCCCAGCGCGCTCAACCTCTTCTCCGGCAGCAGCGACTCGGTAGCCCATTACAATCAGATGGCTACAGGTAAGGGTGGCGGTGAGGCGGCTGAGGCGGCCGGGGAGGAAAGGGGGAGGACGAGGAGGAGGGAGCGAGCTAGCGGTGGCTTGCACGCAGACCGGTGGATGCAGCCATGGATGGCTGGAGAGACGGATGGAGAGATGGGGGGCGCGCTGGGAATTTTCCGGGGGGCGAGTTGCTTCTCCCACCCACTCCTCCCGCCCTCCGAGATCGGGAAGGCTTGGTTGGAGACGCCACGGTGGAGGCATCGGTTCTCCCGGGTGGGGGCAGCCGCCGACCGGAGGGAGGTAGGTGCGAGCAAGCTCCGGGGTTCTCCCTCCCCACGCAGGGGGGGCCCCGATCGCTAGGCTGTGAGGCAAGGCGTGGTGCTTTAGCCCCCTTTTTCTCGGGAGGAGCCCGGCTTCTTTTTTTTTCACCCGCACTCTCCCCCCCCCTCCTTACTCCCTCAGCCTCCCACCCGGGATGGAGCCATGTGCGGCGTGGAGTCCCCACGGTGGGAGAGGTACTGCGACGCTGCCTTTCTGGGGCGTTCAGCAAAGCCCGTTGGGGGTGTGGGGACGGCGGGGAGAGGGAGGGGGCTCACCCACGGGGTGGGGGTGGGTGGGAAAGGGGTTCGCCACACCGGGGCGATGTCGGGGACCGGGGAGCTGGGGATGCGCGGCCGCTCCCTCCGTGGAGACACCGACCGGGCTCTCCGCATCCCGTAGCCGGGTCCGGGCTTTGCCCTCCGGCCGGAGCAGAAAAGCTCCCTCAGGCCGGGGGAAGGGAGGCGAGGGCCGGGAGAGGTTCCCTTTCCACGGGCGACACCCTCCTGCGCTCCGAGGACAAAAGCGTCGGAGCTCTCCCGAGTCGGCTCCCCGGGGCTGAGCGCGCGTGGAGGGGGGGGGGGCCTCGCTCGGGTCGCCAAGGCTCGGCGTCTTCGGAGTAGACGGGGCCGGGGAGGGGAAGGGGCCGAGTCGTGTGTGCCCGGGAGAGCGAGAGGCGGGCGCGCTCCGGCTCCGAAACTACCTGTGGCTGCAGCTACCTGTCCGCCCCACCTCGGGGAGAGAACAACAATGCTCCCTCGCGCGCGCGCGCCTGCGTTGTCTGTGTGTGGTACGTGAGTGTGTGCGCGGTGTGTGTGTGTGTGTGTGCGTGTGCCGGAGCCGCTCCACACCCCGATCCGTAGTATTTTTTTTGCCGTATCCAGGTTGCGCCGGGGAGCGCGGCACCGCCCGCCTCGCGCCGGCCTCGGCGGCGGCGTTCGTCCTACCCTACGCGCTGCGCACTCCAGCCGGCCGCACCCTCTCTACTCCCGGGCGAGGAGGACCTGGGCGCCGCGGGGCCCGGAGCCGGCTCGGCTTCACTCACCACCCCCTCCCTCCCCTCTCTCCCCGCTCTCCGCAGAGAATGTGATGGACATCGGTCTCCCCAACGAGAAGCCCAACCCGGAACTCTCTTATTCCGGCTCTTTCCAGCCAGCCCCCGGCAACAAGACCGTGACCTACTTGGGAAAGTTCGCTTTCGACTCTCCTTCCAACTGGTGCCAGGACAACATCATTAGCCTCATGAGTGCCGGCATCTTGGGGGTGCCCCCGGCCTCGGGGGCGCTCAGTACGCAGACGTCCACGGCCAGCATGGTGCAGCCTCCGCAGGGCGACGTGGAGGCCATGTATCCGGCGCTGCCCCCCTATTCCAACTGCGGCGATCTCTACTCGGAGCCCGTGTCTTTCCACGACCCCCAGGGGAACCCTGGGCTAGCCTATTCCCCCCAGGATTACCAATCGGCCAAACCGACCTTGGACAGCAATCTCTTCCCCATGATTCCCGACTACAACCTATACCACCACCCTAACGACATGGGCTCCATTCCGGAACACAAGCCCTTTCAGGGCATGGACCCCATCCGGGTCAACCCACCCCCCATCACCCCCCTGGAGACCATCAAGGCCTTCAAAGACAAGCAGATCCACCCGGGCTTCGGCAGCCTGCCCCAGCCTCCGCTCACTCTCAAACCCATCCGGCCCCGCAAGTACCCTAACCGGCCTAGCAAGACCCCGCTCCACGAACGGCCCCACGCGTGCCCCGCCGAGGGCTGTGACCGCCGCTTCAGCCGCTCCGACGAGCTGACCCGGCACCTGCGCATCCACACGGGCCACAAACCCTTCCAGTGTCGGATTTGCATGCGGAGCTTCAGCCGCAGCGACCACCTCACCACCCACATCCGCACGCACACCGGCGAGAAGCCCTTCGCCTGCGAGTTCTGCGGGCGCAAGTTTGCGCGCAGCGACGAGCGCAAGCGCCACGCCAAGATCCACCTCAAGCAGAAGGAAAAGAAGTCGGAGAAAGGGGGGGCGCCCTCTGCCTCCTCGGCGCCCACCGTGTCCTTGGCCCCCGTGGTCACCACCTGCGCCTGAGGCTCGGGCACCAGGTCCCTTCTTTTCCCTTCCAGTGCCTCCTGGCTGGTCGCCTGAAAGCAGCGGGGAAAGCCAGTCATCGAGGCGCAGTGGCCGCGCCCTGGTCTCGCCCTGGACGTGCGGCCCCTCTGCCTCCTTTTCGACGCCCATTTCTACCCGTTCACACCGGCCGGCGGTTGGGGGCTAGGGCTGGAAGCACTTTCTCCTTGCGGTCCCCCCCCGCCCCCCTTAGCCAAGGTGTGGGGGCGGGAAGGTGGCGTCTAGCCCGCTTTGTTCAGTTAGGATCGCCTTGATCCAGGGGCCTCTGGGCCGCCCCAAGGACCTGCGGGGGACTGAAGGCGAGGCCCACCCAACCCTCGCCTGACCCAAGCACCTCACTGTTTTCCCCTCCAGTGTCTCCCTGTGTGCCCCCCTCGAACACCCGAGAAGGGGAGGGGGTAAGGAGCGCACCAAAGCGCCGAGCTTGCTGCCGGCCCGCACGCACGCGCGCTTGCGTGCAGTGATGCGCGTGCCCGCGCGCGCGCGTGCGTGCGTGCGTGTGTGTGTGTGTGTGTGTGTGTGTGTGTGTGTGTGTACGGGCACGCATGGGTGAGACTCTTGAGCTGAACTGGGCTGTGTCTACCCCCCAAACTCTTCTTCACATAGGGTCCCCAAGCCGTTGGGAGATGTCCTAGGCTGGGGATCTGCATGTGGCCAGAGGAGATGGTCTTCCATCTGCTCCTTTAATAATGTTTCTTACAGAAATGCCTCGGACGCAGCTGCTGCTGCTGCGCTGCCGCTGCCGCCGCCACCTCGGGTTTGGCCCCTCAGAGCCCCCCTCCCTTTCCGAGAGCTTCCCTCTTAGGCCTCAGGGCAGTTTGATCTTTGGGGGAGAAAGAGCCACCATCTCCTGAGCCTGCCTTTTTTTTTTTTTTTTTTTTTTTGAGAAAAAAAAATAATTTACTCAACCCCACTTTTCAAAATCTGAGTTCTTGAGCTCGCCCTCTGCCTTTCCCTCCCATCTTCTCTTTCTCCCTCTCAGGTTCTCACTTGATCGCTCTCAAAATCTTTACCCAGAAAGGCAGGCCTCAATCAACCGCTCAACTGTTTGTCTCTGTCACGTGCCCATTTCTCATTTCCTCCATTCCTGGGAATGCTGGCTCTATTCATTTGCCCTCTGTGATCGCCAACACAACAGATACAAGCGAAGTGTATGTATATGATGCCGGTATGTGTATGTAGATGTATGTGTGTGTTTCTTTATACACATATGTTTACATAACACAGTGTTCCTAGCAAAATCAAATCTATGGCATTTGGTGTATCCAGCGCAGTGCACTGGAATAAGGAGAATTTGTAGGCACATACTGCTTTAAATGATTTATTTTTATGAAAATGTTAATTGATGAGATTATAGCTACCTGTGTATGTGTGTGTGGATACATGGGCATACACATTCTGTTCAAATTTTCCTCAAAAATAGATGGGGATATTTGCATTAATCTGTGTTGCTTTCATGGCCCCCCATCACACCTCCTCCCCACCCTACCTCACCTCTTCTCAGGAGCCCCTCTCCCCCCAGCTGTCCCGCCCAGCCCTTCCTCACACAGGGTGGCCCCTTTGAAGTGGAGACTTAGAGAAGGGTGCTCTCCAGCGTGGTCTTCACTGAATGTACTGTTCCCTATTTGCGTCCCTTCTCCTGTGGCCAGTGAGCTGCCCAGAGAGAAGCGACAAAAGGTCTGGAGTTTACAGAATGTCTGTTTTTAAAGTCACTTTATGCGTTTCCCACTTTTTTTTTTCTAATTAAAAAGCACCGTCTTTTGATGGTGGATAAATAATACTAAAAGGACTCTAGTGAAAGGAGAGGAAAAACTCGAAGAGCAGGGGGGATTGTGAATTTCCAGGTACTCGGGCTTTTTGTAGAAGGAGAAGTTTGCCAGGAGGGCCCATATTTTTTCAGCTTGAAGGGTAAAATCTTTCTTTGCAGAGACAGTATTTTGCTGAATACTTTTTATAATGTGATGATTATTTAAAAAAACACACACAAAAAATTTGGTCAGTTCAAAGCTGGAAGGAGGAATCAAATATCCTTTAATATTTTTTTCCTTCCTCCTTCTGGAATATGCATGTCGCTGCATGATAACTCTGACTTTTCCTTTGTTTTAATAAAACTGTTCTCAGACATTTAAGCTAAACTAAGAGAAAAATAACTTTGTTGCCAAAAGGTTGTGCTATCCCGATTTTTTTATATGTCTGCATGTTTAAAAAAAAAAACAGCAAAAGAAAATGCACTCTAACTTATGTGAACTGAGAGAAAAAAAAATCAGGTTTTAAACAGAAAAACCTATGGGGAATGATATTTTTGGAAAGACTTTTGTATACAGTTGAGTACTTAGAAAAAGACAAACCAGATGTAATATATTTTGTGGATGTTTTTATTTCTTGGATTTATAGTACCTTATACTAAGGTTAAAAAAAATGCTTGATATTGTGAAAAGGTGAGATTCTTCACCAACATTTCATTTACTCCTTGTCACATTGTTATGCCAATATAATATAAGTAATGAAAACAGCATTTTTAAAAACAAATATTGAAACGGTGTAATGTTGTACCATTTGCCCTGTGAGCAAATGCCAATACAGTAAATATATTGTGTTTGCTGACAATCAGCCGGGCTTTAAATCTCATTTTATTTCTTGTTTTCACAGTATAAAGTTTTGGTTTGGCCTGGGTCTTTTTGTCTTGTTTTGTTTGGGGCTTTGGTGGTCTGTTTGATAGCTTGTGGTGCCTGGATTTATGTTTCTTGCTCAGAAAGCTCTCAGGGTAGAGCTCATGTCCCTAGACAAGGCTCGTGATTCTGTGTGTATCCTGGTGTCGCTAATCCAGTTCTGAGCCCTGCTAACCGAGCAATTATGTGAACAAAATGGATAAACTGAACTCATGGGAGACAGGGCAGTGACTTCAATCTAAAAGCTTTTCTCTGTTTCCATGGGTAAACCTCCTGGTTGGTAAACCATTTTTCTGTTGGTCTTAAGACAAGACCCTGAAGGGCCTCTGGAACAGCACTGAGAAGTTCTCTTGCTTAAGCTTTTGATGCCTGACAGACAGGTGCAGACTTGACAAGGGTTCCTCAATGTTGGCGAGATAACCAGAGAGTCTGGCAGTTTTCTCTGTGGTCAGATAATGGGGAGCAGGGAGTCCGGTTTTAAAGCCCTACAGCTTTAATCCTACTTGAACAAGCTTTCCAGAGTCCTCACTGCTTGCCAGTGTCTAAGAAAGGTGGTCCTAAGAGAGGGGCTTGTGGATTGTTCGAAGATTTGCTGCTTTTAAAGGAAGAAAGGACTTCTGAGATTCAGGGTATGCAAAGGACAGGGAAAGTCCGTGTGGTGTCAACCCATTCATCTCTTTCATCTCATGATTTCTATCTCCTGTGAAAACAGTACTTCCCATGCCCTCCAAGCTACCTCCCTCACCCTCCCCTGACTTCGCTGACCAACCTAGCATGCTGACCATCTTAAGGGAAGATTTGTCTTTGGCTTTTGTCTTTATCTCCCTTTTCCATTCTTGTTCTAGAGCAATCTTGAGACAACTGAATCTTTTCTTCCCCCTTCCCCCCCCCCGTCTTGCCTGTGCTATAGAAAATTCTGTCTATGTGATGCATGATCTGCTCTGGGTTATGGAAACACAGTACCAGATTGTAATGGAAAGTTTCTCTATCTACACACACACACACACACACACAGAGAGAGAGAGAGAGAGAGAGAGAGAGAGAGAGAGAGTCAGAGAAACTGCTCTTGCTACTTACTAATGTAGGCCTGTCTCTGTAAGAAATAGGGATGTTATTTTAGGTTGACTATAGTTGCCAGTAAGCAAGGCCAGATCTGGGTGGAGGGGGTATTGGGCTGTGGCCCTAGAAAAGAATGTTTTTGAAGTAAGGGATGAATAAAGAGAATGCAATATGTAATCTTAAATTCTTGCACCCACACAATGCTAGGTCACCCACTAGCTGCCATCTTGAATTCCTTTCTCTCACCTTATGAAACTAACAATTCCAAACTCCAGCTCTATACGCACAACCACAAAGAGCTAGCCTCCTTTTAACAGAAGGGGTCCAAGTTGGTTGAAAAGCCTCAATGATTGAACCTAGAGCACGGCTCTTTGCTGAACTAGATGTTCCCTTGTGGATGTCTGTGTGTTTTTTCAGGTGAGTTTTAGCAGAACTGAAGATGTTATCACTGGATGTCTTCATAGTTAGCACCCTGCCCCACCTGTACCTTCTCCAACCAAACCAGGCCTTCAGAGTTTGTCCATTCGTCGACAGTGTAGTATGCTGCATGAGTAATAAACTCACTTCCCATTGGTGGAGATTACTCAACCCAGCCTGGTTCAACCACTGGGTTACTTGGCAATATGGCAGTCCGCCTGGCTGGCACCAACCCAGTGTGGTGTAATCACTGATTCAAAATTTGTAGCTAGCTAGATAAGGCTGCCCCAGATAGCATCAAACTAGCTACCCAACCTGCATGGGTTTTGTAAGTAAAGAAGAGGTTTGAGCCTGAGACTTAAAGGCAAAATGGACACGATCGGGCATAAAAGTATAGACAGGCAGTGCTGGGGCTTGTTTCAAACAACTCTTGAAGTGTCTGGAGGAGAATGAAAGGATATTTCACATAGATACACACATGCACTACCTCTGGTGTGGCATCGCACTGAAACTGATGGCTGTAAATTTTTACTTAGTCGATAGCATAACATTTTTCTAAGTGATTGGGCCTAAGTGAGATAATTTTTAAGAATTTGAGAGAAGTGCATTTTTGTACAGTAGTGGTGAACATTGTGCGTGTGTGTGTGTGTGTGTGTGTGCGTGTGTGTGTGTGTGCGTGCGTGCGTGCGTGCGTGTGTGTGTGTGTGTGTGTGTGTTCAGGGATGTAAAGAATCACGGTGGATTTTGATGAATACAAGCATTAGCTTCTGGAGAGTTGTTAATGTTTCCTTTTTTGATAGTTCAGGGTTTGCCTGAATAGATGAGGGAATTGGGAATTGTGGGATGCCTCTTCTGGCTCTGATGAGCTCCCTAGTGTTCGTGATTGATAAGCCTAAGGAAAGCAAGAGACCTCTGTACGTTCCAAAGACTAGAAACCATACTGGCAAAACCCTAGTGACTAGCAGAGGAAATGTGATTTCTAGAAGGTACCATGGTGTTTTAAAATTAGGACACCATCCTATATATGCACCTCCAAAAGGTCATCTCAGAAAGCTCAGTCTTTGTACAGAGAGGAAAGAGAGCTCCAGAAAAAAAAAAAAAAAAAAAAAAAGGAATAGTTCAGAGACTGTCCCTCGGACATCCCAGAGGATACACAGTCTTGCCCATCCATCAGACACAGAGGCCAGGAGAACATCTGGGCCCAGTAGCTTCTCTCAGTGTCCCAGCTCTTAAAGCTACTCTTTGTTTAAAGATTCTCCTCACGCTGCTGTTTTCAAGATTGGTCATCTTTACAGTTCAGTGCCAGAACAGGGGTGGGCAGGGTGGAGGCAGTGTGATAAGGCTTCTCCCCATTCGCAATAAAGTCTCTGATGTGTCCCTGACTGTCACTGCCCTAGACACAGCCCTGGCTTCTCTCTGGTCTGGTCCGGTCCTGAGTCACTCCCTGCCACCCACCTGCTACCAGGAGCCCTTGACTCTAGGGTACACACACCATTTCTTTCCAACTAACAGAGATATGATTGAAAGATTTGTCAGCAATGTCAACAAGGCATTGATACAAATGAAACATTACCACGAAGCTTCAAACACAGAGAATGTCACCAAAAAGTTTAACTCTGCTGGACTAGAGTGGGAATCAGATCTGCTTTTCTTTGATATGGCCTAACCTGCTTCCTGGCCACTCCTTCAGGAGGTCCCCAGAACATTCTCTCAGGGTCAAGACACATGGCCTAGTGCCAAACATCCTTAAATAGAAAAGGCCCTTTCTGTAGGCCTCAAAAATGCCTTCCCCAGACCTTAGGCCTTCCCCTCTATACCTATGGTTTCTTCACTCTGTGACTGGAGCCCCTATTATTCTACAATTCCCTCCCCGCTCTCACTGATCCACTGGTGTTCTCCGGGCCTTGATAATTTCGCATGAAGCATCATGGCTACCAGTCCTTCAGGCTGGCTTTTCTCACTCTGCTTGCCCAGGCCTGCTAGCCATCCATGTCTTGAACTTCTCACTGTTGGCATCATGACCCATGCAGAGATATGCTGCTCAACTGCAAATGTGTCATCCACTGAGTTCTTCACCATAGTCTCAGAAAGTCCTCCACTTCATACCTCCCTAAAGGAAAAGAGAAGCCTGCTGCTCTTGAGGAGGTAATTGCCTCCACTTCCTCCTCAGAGAACACTGCCCTTATCCCTGAGTCTATATCCTCTGAATGGGACACTCCACTGGGTACTGCCCATCAGCCCAGATCCATCAATCCCTTGTGCCGACCAAAGTGTCAGACTAGAGACCGAAACAGAACTACGACTCCAAGCCCTATGGCATCTTCTCAATAACAGCTCTGGGTCACTCATCAATTAGCATTTGTGTCTCTAGGTTGTATAAATGCTCATTCTTCCATTTTTCCTTGCTTCCTCTCCCCACTGCTTAGGAAAATCAATTCATCCCAACAAGAGAATCAAAACATCAGTTCACCCACAGGATCTCACAGTCCCAAGGAAAGTCTCTTCTGGGCACTCTTGTTCAGATCTCAGCTCAAAAAAAAATAGGAGGTCATGTGACAACCCAGAAGCTATTTTGCTCTTTCCTCCGACTCTTAACCTGCTTTGGAACTGTGACCTCCGTCCAAGATCCAAACCTCCACTCAGCCACTTTGTTGTGTGACTATCAACGAATATTCTTACTGTTTGATTTGCAGTTCTGGGAACCAAGTCCAGGCCTCACATTCTACACAAGTGTTCTACTACATACAGAGCTGTACACACAGACCAGCTTCTTGTCTTATTGAAGCTTAGTTTTTTGCCTGCCTTTTCATAGCTGCTATAGAGTTCATACGAGGTCATCTATGTATTGCTGGCTCATTGAAGATAACCTCTCAGAGTTAGCCTTACTCCTGTTCCATGTCCCTACCTTCTAAACATCACTGAGAGTAAGATGGTTCTATTTCCAACCTGGAATTGGTGCCTTGCTTGAAACACATTCATAAGACAGTGTAGTCCTTGCCAGCTTCTGCTAACCATTGAAGATGTATGTGGGTCACCAACATAGTTACTCTGTACTCTCTCATCTACCCAGAGAGAGCAAAGGTTCTTTTCCCTCTTGGCTAAAGCTGAGGCTCACTGTTGTCATTTCCTGGCCTGGTTCCTGACCCCTTCCTCGGTTCTTTTGTCCTCTCTCTCTCCCTTACCAAGATGGGTGGGTGTGACACTTTCCTGACCCAGTATCATCTGCAAAGTCAATGTGTCATTGAGCTGTTGCCTGCTTCCTGATTCTTATCAAGGATTTAAATAAAACGCAGCTGGCCCAGTTCTGCCCTGTCCATCCCTCACCCATGATACCGGCATGGTTCTTAGTCATCCACCCTTGAACTCAGTTCTTAGCTTCCAGCTGCAGGTCTGCTGGCACTGCCCCACAACCAGCCCCACTTTGGGAGTGGAATAAGTTTCCAAGACTTAATGGAATGGTGTTCTCTGAGAGAACCACAGCCATCAAGGCTCTTCTCTCATCCTACCTCTTTGGGTAGGTGCTCTTAAATTTGGAGTCATTTAACCCAACATGCTCTTTTTTTAGATGAGGAAACAGAAGTCTCCGAAGTTTGAGATTGGTCTTGATGCATCTAGTAAAGGCAGATCCCATTTCAGATCCTCTTCTGGTCAGTGGAGGAGGCCAGGGAAACAGCATCCAACCTAGTAAATATTTCAGCACATTCTTCTAGGCCTTGAGGCTCTGACGATGAAGTGAAAGGCCCCAAATACTCAAAGCTCAGTCTTCTCCAGAGCGGAGACAGGTAAAACACAAACAAGCAAATATGTGTTGTGGCTGACTGTGATATGAGATATGGAGTGAAAACAGAGCGGAGCTTATAAAAAGAATGGAGAGTGCTGGAGGGAGGGATTTGCTGCTTAATGGGTGGTCTAGGACTGCCTCACAAGGAGGGAGCCTGTAAGCACAGGCCCAAGAAATGATGGAGTGAGCAGGCAGAACCAGGGCAGGATACATGAGTGCAAAGTTCCTTAGGAGAAACCATCTTAGAATGTTCAAAGGAATTCTGAGAGCCAAAGTGGCTAGTGAAAGAGAAGTCAGCCACACTATAAGAAGTGAAGTCAGAGTGGCAGTGTGGGGCCAAGTCATAGCTGCTTCTCAAAAGAAGCAAACAAAACACTGAGAGAAAAAAAAAAAAAGTCTCAAGAGCCCTGAACAATCCCAACATGCACCTGGACTCCTAGGCCAAATGGCAGTTGCTTTATTATTCTCCCCAGGTTCTCCCCTCTCCATCTCCACAGACCCCATACCTCTCCCTGGTCTTTGAATTTTCTAATTCTGGCCTTGCTTAGTTTCCTTTTTTATGTAGAAGGCAAAGGTCTCTGGTGATCTGCACACCGCAGCTCAGCTAAGGGGAACCAGAACTGCCTCCCTTGAGAGCCACAATTCAAAAGCATTCCCCTCCTCCTGTCAACATTTGCCAGGGTACCAAATTCCTAGTGGGATGGATAATTCCTCTTCCTACTCCCCAGCCTAGGAGAAGGAATGTCACAAATGAGTCGGGCAAAGCCAACTCCCTTCTTTGTCTGTGGCTGGAGGAGCCATGTTTCCTGCCTTGGCCCAAATCTGGCAGATGATCATGCTCTGCCAAGATGGGCATATTCCTATAGACACATACACTCATTCCTGAACATGTTAAATGGGGCATCCCTATAAGAAGTTAATCTTCCATGTACTCTTTGCCATGTCTCTGGATTCTTGCAAGTCTCAGGCTTGTAGATTCATTTTTATAGCTTTTATGATAGTTTCATCCTTGACTGTTTGGGGTCTCCTATTTCAAGTTTCTCCCCAAGTCTCCATCTTTCCCTTGGCAGTGCAGTGCCATCAGAGCTGCTTCACATTTCATTCATTCATCGAGTCACTTAAAGAACTTAAACCGTGCCTGGTGTGGTGACACATGCCTGTAATCCCAGCACTCGGGAGGCAGAGGCAGGTGGATCTCTGTGAGTTCAAGGTCAGCCTGATCTACAAAGCAAGTTCCAGGACAGCCAGGGTTGTTACATAGAGAAACCCTGTCAGAAAAAAAGAAAAAAGAAAAAAAAAAAAAACAAAACATGTATTAAACTGTATAGAGTTCTTAGCCCTTGGAGAGGAAGGAAGCCACACTGCAAAGATAAATGAGAGATTTTCTCTGCCTTCCAGGATCTTCTGGTGACAAAGAAGAGGCAGACAGAGATAGGCAGATGATTGCAACATATCAGGACTGTGGTCCCCAATAGGGAGACAGCAAAATCAGAGTCTGATGGGTGGTAGGAAGGCAAGCGGCAGGGAAGTTGTAAAGGGGAAAGGAATTTCTAGAGAATCTCAGAAAGTCCTCTTCTAGGTCTCCCATAGTACAAAACCGTATCATAGAGAGCATCTTCTACATGCCATGTGCATCAAGAGGCTGAGGATGCCTCTCGAACTATCCCGCTGCACTCCAGAGGAACTTCCAGGATCCTCATTTGGTGGCCTGTAGGTTTCTCACTCTTTTCCTCCTTTTTCTGAAGGAGAAAGAGAAAAGCCCAGTGACTCTGGGCCCAGGGCAACGACACACAGCTTGGCATCTCTAGAGTGTGGCCAGCTGGCTTCATGGAGGTTTTCCAACCCAGATGACACGTCCCCGTGTTACACGCTGGATACTTCTTCTAACTTCCAGGGAAGACTTTTTGGGAGCTGAGAGGGGGCTGAGGAAGGAGACATTACCTTTAATTTTTGCTGGGGACAAACAGAACATCTCTCTGGAATGTGGAAGCCTCCTCTACGGGGGACCCAAGGAGGGGAGCTCCTCAACCATTCAGGGAATGGACAAACTTATTCCTTCCCCTTCGGCAGCCCAGAGACTCTTCTGCTCTTCCTTTGCTGTTGCTGGTGATGGGATCAGGCCTCCCTACCAAAAGACAAAGCTGTCCCTTTGGTACCCATTCGCTTCACTTGGCATAGCCCAGATCCCCATCTACAACACTAGCTGTTGCTAGAGGGGGTCTGCTGTAATGTAGGGTTATGAAAAGAACTATCCCGGTCCAGAAACCTGAAGACTACTGGGAGAGGCAAATAGAAACACTTCTCTTACTGTGGGTGAATATTCTAAAATCCAGGTCTAACTTTAAGCATGGTGGGCAAACAAGCCACATAGGCTCCAGATGGCTCAGAGGTGACAAACCTGGGAACAATCTCGCTTCTCTGTGGAAATGCATCTTCTGGATGTTAGGGCACCGAAATCCCCATCCAGTGAAAAGGAGTCTCTCATAGAACAAGTCTGCACCTCTGGGCTCTGCCACCTCAAGAGTTAGGAAATCTGGCTTCTCCTCCTGGCTCAAACACTGGGACAAAGATGCGTGACAATTGCAGAGTCAGAGTCCTTTCCTGGGTCTTGAAGTCCCCATCAGAAAAGCTACCATAGCAATTCACCCATTGAGTCATCTGCAGACATACCAGGACTGTCACACCATACACGAGACCTACCTTTCTATCACACATCTAGAGCTAAGCTCAGGCTCGGGAACATCAGGCTAGGCCCAAACTAAAGCACCTCTCTTCCTACTGCTCCGAAGCACCACTCTGTCCTCTGTGGGTGGCTCAAGGGGCTCCCCTGGCTTCCTGTGGCTCCGAGTCCTGGTGCCCTGATACCTGACTTTGGATCCTTTCGACCTAGTCTGCGCTTGCTTCTTGTTTGTATCCTCTTTTCTCTTATATTTTCTTGCAGAATGTGACATAGAGTTACAGTCTCTAACCTGAGGTCACATTCAAACCCAGGCCAGAAACGCTCAATAATGGCCTCTTCACACTGGCTTCGTATTCCTGGACCAGAGGGCCCAAGTGGGAACTTCTGCCTTAATGAGGGAGCAGCAGAGATCTGGAAGGCTCAGGACCTCCTTCTCAGGGCCATTGTTGACTCCCTACTGCTGGTTTAGTTGTCAACCCTAAACCAACCATCAGAGACTCTGACTCTCACAGAAGTCTGGGAACCTCAGTGCTTCTCATCCCCAAAGTCCAAGTGTGCTCCTCCCAAAGGCAAGCTGCCAGGAGCCAGTGGTCCCTCCCTGCTGGCATGCCCTCATGCCCTTATCTCCAGCATCAGCCATTTATTCCCGTCCTTACTCTACCGTGGCGTCTGCTGGGTTACCCAACCTCCCTAGGTCAAGCCAGTGTCGGACAGGTTGAGTCACTACCTCCATCTCCTCCCAGCCCTCCCAAGTCCCAGGGTTGGGCTGGTTCAGCAAGCTTCAGCCTTCTATGTCTCCAGGTTCCAAGCTGGGGAGCCTCCCAGAACCAGAGTCTTCCTGCTGACAGTCAGCCTCATTTGTTTTTTCTTGGAACTGCCGCTTTCGTCATTCAGACCATTCAACAACACACCTGAATTCATTCACCCTCTGTCTCCTCACTCACCTCTTTCTCTGACAAGTCATGGAAACTTGGAGCTAGCCATAAACCTCAGCCTCAGATGACACATCTATAAAATGGGGCTAATCGTACGTCTGCCTCAGGGCAGGACACTGGGTCAGCTAAGTTCCCAGAACCTTCTGACTACTCTCATATGCTTGCTAATCTCAGTTTGTGTACTTTTCCCTCTTTCTTTTAAAATACTGTATCCATGAATACTTAGGAGTCCTAATTTAATGCATTTTTTTTTTTTGGTTGGTTGGTTGCTTTTGGGTTTTATTTATCTATTTATTTATTTATTTGTTTGTTTATTTATTTTTATCTCTGTGTAGCCTTGGCTGCTCCAGAATCCATTCTGTAGACCAGGCTGGTCCTGAACGCAGAGATCTGCCTGCCTCTCCCAAGTGCTGGGAGTACCACCACACCCAGCTTCAATGCATCTTTATTATCTACACTGCAAGCCCTTCCTTCCTACTCACATCCTATCCTCAGGGTCCCTGTAAGAATCTCGGCAAGTGTGACAGCCACCAAATAGGCCTTCAAACAAAGCTCCCACAAATCCTAGGCCCTGCTTCCTTCTCCACCCAGACTTGTCCTGCCTAGGGAAACACACAGATTAGACAAAAAAAAGACCAAATCCCCTACAGGGACAAGAAACTGGGCTCTGCTGTCTGTTCCCTCGGTACCCTAGAGATGGCAAAGCCCTCTCCAATCCCTGCTGTGTGCAACTCAGGCTTAGGCAGCCTCAGTCTTTGCTCACACCCTGCACACACATGCACTCAGCAACTCCGGCTTTTCCTCCCCCTCTCCTCTCTCTCTCTCTCTCTCTCTCTCTCTCTCTCTCTCTCTCTGCACTGTGCCTCTAAGACACACCCTCCCAACCCACTAATCCCACCCCTGCCACTGTGCTCTTACAAGCATCAGCTCCAAAACCTGCATTGGCTTCCTCCACCCCCAAAGGGTGGGCTCCTGGTGGCCCAAAAAATAAGCATGCTTCTTTCTCCAACACCCCTTATAGGGTCTTCGCTGGCTTTTCCCACACCTGGATACTGCAGCCCCTCACTTCCCTTTCCTTGAATGGGGGGAGGAGAGCAGCCTAAAGCCCCCACAACCCAGCCACCTCTCCTCAGCATCTGGTGAGAGGGACAAGAAGGAAGAACTGTGGGTTCTTTTCCATGAGACTCCTAGATTCTGTACCAAAATGCAGGGTGTGCTCCTGTTTGCATTTTTTTTTCTTTCCTTTCTGAAAATAACCATGAAACTATCATTTCCTCCCACTGCGTTTTTCCTATCTTATTTGGATTAGCAGGGCTGCTAGGAGAGGTGGTTAGGAACCACTGACAGCCTCCTGCTTTGGCCCTGGTCTCCAAAACCTACAGGTGGCACCTGAGAAGGTGCACCTGTTGGGTAGAGTCCCTGAAGCCGAAGGGAGACAGTATAGATGACAATCACCATGGGCCTCTGCTACCCTCTCAATAATGTTTGAGGAACCAGAGTCAGTCCTGCCTGGTCTCCAACTTGCCAAGTATAATGACAGCTCCCCGCCAGGTTGTCTGCAGCTAGTTTGAGGTCATGGGGTCCAACAGTGGAGGCCCTCCCTTGAAATATAGTCTGGGAAAGTGCCACAGATGCAGACTCTTCAAACTAGAGGGATTCATGAATAGGACTCTATGCTCTCACAGGGAGAAATGTAGGGCACGTATCATGAAGGGGCTTCTCTCTTTTTCATTTTTTTTTTCTCTCCCAGTGTCCCCTGTCCACTGCCGTACTAGACATTCACCCTGCTCACCAAGAAGCAGGTCTCAAAAGAAGTCAACTTCAGGATCAGTCCCCAAAGGAACCTCTCCTGCCTCGCCCAACCGCCTTCAATGCCGTTCCACTGAGCCTCAATAAATGGGCTATCACACCTCCCCTGTCCTCAGCGTGGAGGTGCCAACCTGGCAGAATTCCAGGCCTCTCTGACAGCTTAGGGAAACTGAGGCACAAGGACAGGAACAAGCACATTGTGAAGAAGGTGGGACAAGCCAGCCCTGCCTTAAGCACAGTCCTGCAAGATGCTCTGTCCAACATGCTCTGGCCCCAGGCCCCACCCCACCCCCTGGTGCCCCTGATGCCTGTGGCTTAGTGGCTTTGCCTCAGCCTGAAAGAAATGTGTGCTGGAACCAGGTAGTTGCAGTTCCACACAAGACTGAGGGTAGCTGAGGCTGAAAGCAGACCGGTTGAAGCTGGAGTGTCATGGCCTGGTCCTCCCAAGATGGAGGACAGGGAGTCCCCAGCACCCTCCTCACCCTATTTGGACTCTCTTCCTCCATGCCACATACATATCTTCCATAGGGACACCTTGCTGATTAATGCAGTGGGTCATCAAGCCAGGTATAGAGGGTAACAACTGGCCTGAATCGGTGTTACCACTGGCTACTGATCTACAGGAGTGAAACCTTTTCCACGTATCACTCATCCAAAGCGCCACTTTTCCATCTTTATCAGACTAGGTAGCATGTGCTCAGGATCAGTCTGCCTCACCGAAAGCTCATCCCTTTCTCTGATAGTTCTAGACCACCCAAAAGACAGAGGCCTTCCTGACACATCTACACTCTGTGCCCTGTAGTCCTGCCCCTTCCTCTCCTGAGGGACCCTTCTCCTCCCCCACTCCCAGCACCCGACTTCATTGCTGGGCTATTTGAGGCCCTGCTGGCTCTGTGGTGTAATCAGTGCCTGGGGATAATTGCCACCTGTCCTGCCAGTGTCTGGGGGCTGTCTCGTCCACAGTAACAGCAGGCAGACATGGGACGGCCAGGCCTAGAGCAAGGTCAGGTTAGGGCAGTCCTGCCCACATCCTGGTCAGCTTGCCACCTGGGGGACCTGCAAGGATTCCCTAGGAAATTCACATGTCTCTGGGCTCACCTGGAACCTCCAATGGCTTCATCTGAGGGGGAATGGGGCCCCAGTTAGGGACAGAAGCCTCAAAACTAATTCATTACAACTATCAGCCCAAACCACAAGCTGTCTTCTGATATCGTGGAAGCCCATCTGCAAGCTGACCAATAGGAGGCACAGCCACCAAGCAAGAGGAACTCTACCTCAACTGTCAACCCACCTTCTTCAGGACTCCAGCAAGGCTTAGTGAGATGACATTTGGGAGTGAATCTTCCATAGATGCCACTTGCTTTTTTTTTTTTTTTCAATCCAAGGCAATTTAGACAGCCTAAGTTTAAATGCATGCCCTACTCATGGTCAAGTCTATAACCTTGGGTAACTAGTTCAACCTTGCTGAACTGCTATTCAGGGTACATTATCTAATACATGCAGAATGATTTCTTTGCTTGGTGCTACCATTGACTCCCCTATGGTAATTATGGTTATTGGAAACTTCAGGGGATTCAGTAGGGGTGGGGAGCCTCCTTCCACCAGCCCAAAGATACTCAGAAAAGCAAAACCAGGAGGTACTCCTAGACACTACCTGGCAACTGTGGCCCTGGAGTTGAGGGACAGTTGAGGGCCTCTCTTCCCTCTAGGACAGCGATTCTCCACTTAGGGATTGATATCCTTTTTGTGGGTCAAACAACCCTTTCACAGGGGTCACATATCAGATATCTTGCATATCGGATATTTCTATTAAAATTTATAACAGTAGCAAAAAATACAGTTGTGAAGTAACAGCAAAGATGATTCTATGATTGGGGGGTCATCACACATGAGGAACTTTATTAAAGGGTAGCAGCATTGGGAAGGTTGAGAACCGCCACTCTACCTCTTTCAGCCCTATTCACTCCAAAGCAGTGCTTTGTAAGCGTTAGAGGCCAGGGAACACCTAACCCTTGTGGGGGTTAAATGTCCAAAAACTAATCCATATTAGCAATGAGGTGTAACTGAAACCCTGCTCCTGGGAGAAGCTGTTCCTGCCTTATCCAGTACATTTAGCATTTAAAATGATGTATATCCCAATACTTAAAATTCTTCACGCAAGCATCCACAGCCCTACTGTGTGAAAAGCCACTCAGAACAGCTTCTTTTCAGAATGGAAAGAATGGGCTACAAATCTATACCAAGGGGCGAGGATCCTCAGAGTCAGCCAATCCCTGATGAAAGGCCCTCACCACAAGGCCCAAAGCTGCTTCCCTGGACCTAGCCCTCTAGCTTCATAGCAACAAGGTAGGGTAGAACAGAGAAGGGAAGTGCTGGTAAGTGAGTACAGGCTCTTCCTGACAGCAAATTCCAACTCCAGATGAAGGCCTCAGGGCCCCATCCAGGGACAATTGCTAGTCTTACTATGTATCACCGTAACAGCATTCCCACTTAGGGTCCCTACTTCAGGAACCATGTCTTTAGGGGTTTACCTCCATTTCCTATTCCCACTGTACTCTGGATACCACCCAGGGCCAGCTGGCCATGGCTTAACAACCTCCTGAGAACCTACTACCTCAGGGGTCTCCCCTGCCCTCATCTAGCACCTCACACCCCAGTGCCTGGGGAATACATCGTCCAGAGGGGATTGTTTTGCATCCTGGTATTCTCTCTCTCTCTCTCTCTCTCTCTCTCTCTCTCACTCATCTATTCCCTGGGCCTGTGAGCTAATTGGAGAGAAGGAGGGGGAGGAGGGGGCCGCTGCTTGCCTTCCCCGTTATCTGCAGCAATCCTGGGTGACTAATGCTCCCAGTTGGTGAAAAGGCAGTGTAATCAAAACACTTTTTTTTTTTAGTCCTTAAAGTTAGTCATTCTTCCAGAGTGGAGGAAGGGGGGCGGGGGGAGCCCACAGCAAGCACCATGAAATGCGAGCTGAGAGGCTTCCACTGCTGGGTAGAACCAAAGCAATGGCGGCTTCCCGCAGATCTAAAGTCCGGTGCCCTCCTCCTTAGGGCCCTGCCTAAGATTCCTCTGCACCCTTGTTTGCCCTGGCTTTCGTTGACGTCTGGGTTATGGGCTCCTTGAAGGTCTTCCAGGCTGAGTCAGGAGGTGCCCTTTGCTCTCACCCTGCCAGGTGCTGCCATCTGCTGGTGCCAGCTTTATCACAGGGCAGGACACATATTAAAGTGCTCTTTGGTCCAGCCTGGTCATGGGCTGGCCCTTCAGTACTGATGCTCCTTCTGGCTCCAAATGCTGGCCTGAGACCGCACATGCACCCTGACAGAGCTAAAGACAGTCAGAGGTGGCAAGAACTTCAGGAGTCACTAAGGAGGGGTGATATACCCAAGTGGTAATAAAGCAGAATCAGAGCTAGGTTGCCCTGGTTGGAATCTCTCCTTCATCACTCCATGGCTGTGCTTCATGCCTGTAAAATGGCAACAGTGATAATACCACCTACCTCACAGTGTTGTTGTAAGGATTAAGTGTTGGTTGACTAGGATAGTACATGGCATGGCATGGCACGCATAGTTGATTATTAACAACTGTTATTTTGTTAAAAATAACAAAGTACGATGGCACATGTACCATCTTATCCCCTTTGCTCATTCATGGCAGACATTACTAATCAATCACAGAATGTCTTTGCCAGTGGGAGAGTGAGTCCCCAGATTCCTCAATACAGTATTTGAAACAGCTGGTAACAGACAGTCTAAATTGACATATGGAATGATACTCATTTGCCATCCCTGATTTAGTCTGGACTCATCACATTATGGTCAAAGAAGATGAAACCCATTGGAAGAAATAAGTAACTCTCAACCCCCTTGGAGGCAGAGCTAAGGCCTAGCAGGTGTTTCTAGTCCTGATTGCTGCTTGCCAGCCTGGCTTCACCCTGACCTTTAAGAAGTCAATGTAGGCTTTCCATCCTCCACAAATTCCCACTCTGGCATCCTCATCTTCTGCTACCCTGGCTTGCATCCCATGTCCTTGGCTCTTGGCTTCTCATGGAACCCTGATTCAATGGTATCCACTTAAGCAGGTGCAAAGCAAGAAGAAGCAGGACAAGGAATCCATGGAGAGCTGAAGACCTTGGTTTTGGTCTCTTTTGAGAGCCTCTGTGAGGCTGGCACAGTGAAAGAGTTGGGCCAGCCCTAAACTTCATATGGGAAAGGCTGGGACAAAGCAGGATGTGACATGTCCTGAGACAAGGCCTCCTAGGGAGCACTTGTGTATAAGTTTCTAAGTTATAGATTCTGGGGAGAGGTCGAGGCAATAATAGATGAGTTCTTCTATAGTTTTGCTCATGAACTAGACCTCTGCCACCTGACATCTGGGGAAGAAGCAATATTTGCCAGACTTGCCATCAGGAGCATCACCTCCCCCTGATGTGTCCACACTGTCAGCTTCTACTTATAAACTGACTTTGCTCCTTTCCATCCCCAAAAAGGCAAAATCAGCCTGTATTGGTTATAGAAAGCCAAGCCATAGGTTCTAATCCTGCAGGCCACAATAGTGAGATGTATGCATGTACTCCTGTGCACAGCTACCTGGGGATGAATGCCACTCACAGGCAAGTTCACAGAGGGAAGCTTCAAGGTGTACAGAACAGGCCTGACTGTCCACATTAAGCTCAGAGATTTCTAGACACTGCCCAGACAGATCCTGGAAAGCCAGCATTCTCCCCAGTAACCTAGAGGATCTTGCTGGTTACATTAGAAGTCTGAGGTGGATGGTAAACAAACAGTCTCGGTTAGGCCTCAGGCTGAATCCTTTTCTCCCTGAAGATTCATATTTAGCTTCGCCCTCAGACATCAACTATCGCTCAGACTTGATCATTTCTCTGAGCTTGCCTCTCTGTTCAGATCCTGAGACCTCTGTCCTATTTTCAAAGAGCCTCTAGATCAGTGATTCTCAGCCTGTGGGACACAACCCCTTTGGGGTTCATATGACCTTTTCACAGGCGTTGCACATCAGATATTCTGCACATCAGATAGTTACATTGCAATTTATAACAGTAGCAAAATTACAGTTATGAAGTAGCAACGAAAATAACTTAACAGTTGAGGGTCACCAGCACATGAGGAACTGTGTAAAAGGGTCACAGCATTGGGAAGTTTGAGAACCACTGGTCTAGAATCAATGTAACAGTGCCCTTGAAAATTGACTGAGGGAGACTTTCACAGCATCATCACACCATCATCCCTTCTGATAGATGAGGAGCCAAGCCTCAGGGAAGGGATGTGACCTTTGTGCAACTGGTCATGCTGTCAAAGAGGGGGCTAGAGCCCTGAGTTGTTCCCTTAATCCAGATCTATCCATACTTACCCTGAAAAAAAAAATGTGTCTGCTACTCCAGCCAACGGACTTCCCTTGCCGTACAGCAGTGACCTAGGCTAAAACTTTTGAAAAATATTTATCACTATGAGCAATGTCGGAGGGAGGTTGAATATTTGGAAGGGAGGAAATAGGGCAGAGCCATCCAGGGGTACTGGACTACCAAGAGACTCATAAACACATACTCTCTACTTTCGTTCATCTTACCCTGTGCAATGCAGCAAGGCCCAAAGCTCTGCCCACCTGTGCTCTCTGCCTGAGCTATTCTTCAAGGATTCTGGGTCTTTCATTCTCCTCAAGACTGCTCCTGTATTCATGCTTACTCATTTCATGAATAATAGAATGGTGATGGAGCTGGTCTGTGAGATGTTGAGGGATTAACCTCCTGTTGGAAAGCCTTTTTAAACTAAACCATGAGCCATCCCTTGTTCCACTTACTCTAAACCCCGTGCCCTAGAAATTTTGAATTCATTGTATACACCTCTGCTTTAGGTCATAGCGCCTTAGCTGCTTCCCAGACTGTGCCTGCAACCGTTAAGGTCCATTTGAAGAAAGAGAATTCCTAAAGATAAGGTCAGGGGGTAGGGTTGACATGGTTCTCACTGCTTGCTTTTCTCGCTTCTAAAACAGGAACTTGGGCAGAGAGACACAGTTCAGTGCAGAACTCTAGGCAGTTTGCGGTACACTGGGGCTCTGAATTGTGAGGCTTAGATCTTGTTCTTCTAAAACCCTATGTACAGTTCCAGGGGCCCCAACAGGCTGTCTAGCACCTTGCTCTGCAGCACCCTGTATCAATATTATTACTAGTATTGTTGTTACCTCTCCCAGCTAGACAATAGTTCTGGAAGGGCATAGAAACAAGATCAACATTCCTTTTCAAGGCTGTATTCCCCTCACCCCCCCACTCCCAATCCCCCACCCCAGGTTACCACAGAACCTGGGCCGATTTTTGTTAAATGAAGGAATAGAACTTGGAATCTTTCCTGACATTGTTGTGGACTTCTCCATACACCCTCCTCTTTTGTTGTTTTGTTTGGTGGGGTTTGGTGTGTTGTCTTGAGACAAGGACTGATTACGAGGCCCAGAGGGGCTTCGCATTTGCTATGTAGCCTGGACTAGCCTCGAAATAATCCCTCCCTGCCTCAACCTCCCGGGTGCTGGGATTACGGATACACATCATCACATGGGGCTCTCTGCTTCTTCCCTCACTGAATAGCTTCACAGAATATTCCACCCTGAAAAGTATCAACTCTGCTTCCATTTGATCCCCGAGCCATCTTGAAAGGTGGAAAAGATAACACAAACAAGCAAAACCCTGATTGTTTGTTAAACAGATGATGCATGTGAAACACGCAATATTTTATAGGTAAGAAAAAGTATAGCGCAAACGCAAGCTTCCGTTCTACTGCGTCTCCTCCAGCTCCTTCCCCTCGACAGTCACTGCTTGTGTCTCTGTGTTTAGAAAAACTGTGCAAATCGGAGAAACTGCAGTGACTAGGCCGTGATGAGCTCTACACAGACAGCCTCACAGCCGACCCGGGCGAAACCATAGACTGCAAAGTAAACTCCTCCTCAAACAGCAAGAGAAGGAAGGGTTAACTCCTTAGCCCGCCTTTTCCGGGCAGAGGGGGCGGGTCCTACATCACTTCCTGGAGACTGACAGAATCCGGAAGTGATCCTCGAGAACCGACTTTCTGCAGAGGACCCCGGCAGCCAACGTGGGTTTGGAACCATGAGCTGGTGAGTGAGGCCGGGCGGCGTCGGCGTTGGAGCCACAGCGGCCCGACAGCCCCGCTCCTTCCTGAGCGGTTCCGGGAGCCTCCTCGGTGCCCTCCCGGAGGCTCCATCTCTCGGCCGGACTCCCGGAAAAACGGGCTGGAGGATCCCTTAGCCTGGGACCCCGCGTCTGTTCCTGTTGCCTGCCCTCTCTCCCATCGCGTTTCCTTTCAGCTCCTTGGTGTAAGGAGTCGCTCGTCCCTCGTCTCTCAAGTATCTATTGAGGTTGAGTCGGTGTCTTCCTTCGCTCCCGTGGGCATCTCTACACCCCGCCTGTCCTCTCCAGAGCTCTTGTCCCTCACTGAGGCAGTCTAGGCATAGTTCTCTGATCAGAAAACGGGCTGCTTTCAGGCAACTGGAATAGCACCACCTAAGTCTTTAAACGACAAAATTCTTTTTAAAAATTTAAAAGTTGATTCTCACATGGAAAGGACCAGAATTACCACACACACCCTTTTAGTGTGTGATTGGACTGTTTGAATCTTACCAGGGCTATGACCCACTGCCTTCCCTCTAAAATATACACAGTTAAGCTTAAACTTTATGGGGATCGTCAAAACAAGGGGCTGTAGAGCTGGAGTCTCACAGCTGTAGGTGATGAGGCGCTCAGGATGATACCTCCTGTCTGTGATTAGCTTATTGCGGACGGTCCTCTTTTCCCAAGAGCCAGGCCTTCTTTATTTGTTGCTCTTCATCTTTTTATGTGCACAGGAAAAAAAAAAAGCCATAGATTTTTCTACCTTCTTAGGGCTTCTTTAAAGGCTGCCCATGTCAAGAACTTTACCATTAGGCCCAAGAACCTGTGTGTCCACAATCCCCGGTCTCACAAACTCCAACTGTTTACAGTACATTTATACGAATAAATTGGCCTCCAGAGAAGAAGTACAAGATGGATCAGCCCTCTTTAGACTCCGAGGTCCATTAATGTAGGGGCCATACTTGCCCAGAGCCCAGCCCATTACCCAAAATAAGTGCATGGTAATCAGCTATGAATGAATGAAATTAGCTAGACACCCTCTGAGAAGGCTTTCACGATTGACCGCCAGTGGAGACCAAGCTTTGACCACAAGCAGCTAATGTCAGTCAATGTCAAGGATAGCTCTCTAATGTACAGGGTGCAAACCATTTCTGCCCCTTCCTCCACCTGCTTCTCAGGCTGAGAATAATTGGTGGACAAATGTCAGACAGCTGGAAAAGCAGGGAGGAGAAGCCCCCTACAATTCTCTAATAAGCCCCAGCAGGAGCTACTCATTTATCCTCAGCCTCTTCCTCCAAGAGGCCAACAGAAGGCTGGGACCCCCAAAAGCTAACTTTCCCATCTTGTTATAGCTTAGCTAGTGACAGATCAAGTGGCACTTCTTCAGTTCCCTTTCCTAAAGGCATTTTTTTAAAGCATCAGTCTGTCCCCCAGCCTCTTGATGGTAGAAGTCACCTTGTTTTTGTACACCTTGAATCTTTGAATCTTTTAATAGAAAGCAGAAAGTGCATTGCTTTCTGTTTAAACTGGCATTTATAATTTTAAAAAATGGAATGTTTTTACTTCTTTTCACTAACTGGGGAGAGAGTGGAGCAGAGACCACCAGAGGTATCCATTCTCTGGATGCTGAAGCAAGTTGTTTTCAGCTGTCTTTCAAAAAGTTTCTTTTTTTCTGAAAAACTAGCAGCCTATTTCCCGAAACCCATCAGATTGGAGAGATTGGAATTGGCATCAACTAACAGGAGCTAATTTGCCAATACAAGCACATCTTAGTACCTCCTCGGATTGAGGGTCATGACCAAAAGGGTGGCTTTGTCCCTGGAGGATGAGATTCTTTTCTCTTCCTGCTTCAAGGGCTTCTACGTCATCTCTTGCGTGGACCCTGACCCTCTCTCCCAGAGAGGGGACCAACACCAGTGCCGGGGCACACAATCGCACTCAGTTCCTAGCTCAATGGCTGGCAAGGGAATGAGGGTTGGGTTCTTCTGATTCACTCCCAGCGTGGTTTTCCTGCTCCCAGAATGAATCCATCCATTCATCTGAGACTGGAATTTTCACTAGGGGAAGAGACCAGAGTGACGTAGAGCCATCATGGAAGGCTGATGCCCAAGGTCAAGTTCACCAAGTACATGGACTATGCCAAGCATAGTTAAATAAGGCCTAAGGCTACCATGGTCCATGGTGCCCAAAGGGTGTCTATTGTTCTGGACTAGGCTGTACTTTCAAAATGTCACAGTGAGAAATGTCCAATATTGATGCCCTTTGCACACTGTGGACTTTGCATGGAGAGTAAGAGACCTTTGTTTTCTGCTTTCACTGTGCAGGCAGCCTGCACAGCCCCTGTTTATTTAGTGAGTACCTGCCCTACCACCCACCAACCCACCCATTAGCTTTCCAGCAAGGCAACCCAACGATCTGTCCTGTTAGGGGAAAAGCATTGGATATTTGGCTCTCAGAGCATGAATCTACCTCTAAGCCCCAAATCAGATGCCCCCACCCACTTCTTCCTCACCCCTACTGCACCTGCTTCTGAATAAATGTGTGTTCAGTATGGTAGATAGAGAAAACTGGGTACAACTGAGAGTAATCACTGGGTGTGGTGGCACATGCCTTTACTCCTAAGCACTTAGGAAGCAGATGCAGGTAGATCTCCTTGAGTTCCAAGCCAATCTGGTCTACACAGCAAGTTCAAGGCCAATCAGGGATACACAGTGAGATCCTCTATCAAAAACAAACCATTCTGTCACTATTCCGTATCCAAGAGTTGTACCTTCCCTGGATCCACGTACCTCGACTGAGGCTTAATCTGAGGTCTAATTGGTGAGAGGGGAGGTGTGTTAAAAGTGTCTAGTCATTTGAGAAGGAAGGGAATTAAAGACAATAGCGGGAAACTTGGGCTATGAAATCAAGTACTTCATTCATGTCTAGGTTCTGTTGCGCACAGCATGGCTGGCCAGCCTTTCCAGGTCTTGTTTTCTCCCTCTGTAACATGGAATAAGGATACTCAGCCACAGGAGTCTGCTGGAAAGCAGGACGACTGGGGGTCCCTTTCTGACATTTAGGCTCCTTCTACTCGCTCACCTTCCTCTTACTGATATTGGTCAGACTTACTCTGAACTGCATTTGGAAGGTGAACAACTCATGTTCCACAGGCAGGGTGTCTGGTACGTTAGGTGTCAGTAAATGCCTTTTCCTCTTAAGGCCTTTTTAAGTTGGAATGGTATTATGGATCTGGATAGTGTGACACACAGATGACACTCAATCAATATTTGTTGATTAAATGCTGTTAAAGTATGACAATATACAAAATGTTGAGGGGCAGTTGGAAGGCTGTCAGAGTCAACACTTGGCCTGGAAAGTACTGGCGATTACGTGTCAGGATGAGGTCAAGGATGATTCCAAGCCAGATATTAATTGAACTTTGACCTAGCAAGTGCCTACTGTTTCTATGGGGAACAGAGAAAAAAGGTCTAGGTAAAAAGAAGAGTGTAGGAAAGGTGATCGGTGAAGGTATATAGAAGGCATTTGGTAGGGACAGTCAGTAGGGAGGCTAGTCCAATAAATGATGGTTGGACAGAGGCTTTGCTGGTGGAAATTGGACTCATTTCCACCAGCAAACACTAGTTTGGAGTCATTTTTTGTACTGCTGTCAGTGTCCTGCTGAGGAATGGAAATTGAGCGTGGCCTTTGGAAATGTGAAGGCTTTTAAGCAGGGAGGTAGTATAGCAAAAGCAGTGATTTAAATTATTGTTGCTGTGGCCTGCAAAACTCAGAAAGGAGAAGGAATGAAGTCATGAAAGCCTTCTTGGATATCTTCCAAACAGTTTTTAATGGAGTTTATAGTTAGAAATACATGTGTGTGTTTGTGTGTGTGTGCGTGTATGTGTATGTGTATTGACCAACAAGAAGTCAATCTTGTTCTTCCTCAGGTACCCCCAACTTTGATTTTTGAGTTAGGGTCTCTCACTGGCCTGGCAGTCACCAACAAAGATAGGCTGACTGGCCAGCAAGCCTCGGGAATCTACCACCACCTGTCTACATTTCACCTGTGCCAGGATTCTGAGCACTCTCCACCTTACCCAATGTTTTACACACACACACACACACACACACACACACACACACACACATATTCCAATATCTATTATTTCTCTTGCATGTTTTAAAGAATGGATCATCTCTATTGATTTATGGCTACTTTTGGTATATATATTATATATCATATATATTGCCTGAAAAATGTATGTATTGCTTGAAATCTGGCAAGGCTGAGCATCTCTATATAGGCTTCCTTTTCTGGAAAGTGACAGTGATGGGGGAGTAATCTTTACAGCCACCCCTCTGTATTTTTCATTTCTTTCTCTTCCCTTCTTTCCCTCACCTTGTTTTTTTGAGACAGGGCTCCAGCACATGTGTATATCATATATAATATAATATATTTATAATATATGTGTATATAATGTGTCACAGTTTAAACTGATCATGTGCTCTGCGTTAGAACCTAGCACCCCCAAAAAAGACATTTGATAGGTATTTTGTGTGGATTGCAGTTTGAAAACTGACTGCAGGAATATGATCACAAATATTCAGACTACTGAATAACTAGCACTTGTCACTTCAACAACGTGAATCTGGTGTTTATCTGGCTGGTTCCACTAGGTTGTACAACCTTGACCAAAAATAAAAATAAACGTTTTTAGAGAGAAGGTTGTGCTGGGAATGTAGATCAGTGAGTCTTAGCATGCCGAAGGCTCTAGGTTCAGTCCCCAATACCAAAAGAGAGACAGTGACAGTGGAAGGAGAGGGAGAGAGGAAAAATAGACAGGGGCAGCTGTAAAGATTACTTTCCCATCACTGTCACTTTCCAGAAAAGGACACCTTCACAGAGATGCTCAGCCTTGCCAGATTTCAGACAAACAGATTAGACCAACAATGCCATCTCATAGTCATCAGAGGAGCAAAAAGTGTCTGAGGCTGTAGAGTAGTGGGACCTCACTGGGGTGTTGGGGACTGGTGGAGCAAATTGGACCCTGTGGTCCCTGGGACAATGGGAGCCACAGCAGCCCAGAGCCCAGATGAACCATGTGCCAGAAGCCAGCTTTGTCACCGCAACCGTGATATGTGTACATAGTGAAGTGATACGTTAAATGAGCGAGGCAGCCAGGCATAGTGGCCCCCACCTGTAATCCCAGCATTTGGAATACCAAGGCAGGGACATCATGAGTTTATGCCAGCCTGGGGTACAGATTGAGAGCCTGTCTCAAAAAAATTAATTAACGAAGTGTAGGTCTGTATATGAACGTGGACACTCAGAATATACTGCTAAGTGTGAAAGGTGGCGTCTCAATGACACTGCTGCTTACGTAAAGTTAAGACCGGGAAAACAATACTAGGTTTTGCTTATGGAAATATATAGTAAAGATATGAGAAAGAGAATAAGAGACCCTGGTTCAGCTTGGTGATTCTAGGATAAGAAAAAGGCCAGGCTCCTTGGGGAGCTCCAGTTGAGCACCCACCCTTTCTGTCTGTCAGGCATTAGAAGTTTCGTAGATAATCATCACCAACACCTTGCTTTGTATGTCTTCTCTTTTCTCGGCTTTTAAACACATATCAACCTCCAAGCTGCTAGCACAAATCCTTGCACTGTTTAGGGAGAACTCCCCACTGGGTTGTGAGCCCAGGGATAACTTGGCCCTGTTTGTGGTACAGTCTGCTACAGGACAGCTGTTTGCCTCAAGAACAACACACAAGTTTTCTGCCCACACCTCCAGTATTTTTATTTCTGTCACTTTGTGAAGCCCTCCCTCTAGGCCTTAGTTTGCTCTTCATCACAGTACCACTGCCACCGCTGTCACGGCAAATCTCTCCAGACCACTTACTGCATGTCAGGAGCTGTTTCAAGCATTAAATTCAGTTATCACACTCCACAGCCCTATAGCCTAAGCAGATGCTTGCTCTATTTTACAGGTAAGGAAACTGAAGAAGTTGCTGTAACATGTGTGAATGTCACAGCTGGTGGTGGGCACAGACAGGATTCCAACCCCAGCCTCCTCCAGTGCCACCCCTGTGAAGTAGAACATTTCGTGTGATTTGTATTAGAAGCCTCTCACACAGACTCTGGCCATAGTAGATGCTTAATAAACACTCACTTTAATTAGGTGGTCCCAACTTACATGACCCAACACCACGTCATTCATTCTGTCTCCTGTTCAGAGGACAGCTTGGGGAACAGCAGGAAGGAGGGATCACAGCTGAGCCAGTGGATTGTCCTGGTCCCACTTACAGCCAAGTCATGGAGTCATGTTTGTTTATTTTTAATTATGCACACACCCTCTTCAAGTGAATGGCAGGTCAAGGGTTGTGTTCCAAGTTCTCTGCTTTGGGGTGCAGCTAATTCATGTCAAGCATAGCCAGGGTGGGAAGCAGTGGTCATAGGCACCGAAGCGGATGGTTTCAGCCCAGGCTGTTACCGTTTGAGAGTCTGTCCTGCCCTTTCTCAGGCTGACCTTCCTCTGGCCTTCAGCATAGCAGCTAGAAAAAAGACAGATCCATTGAGCACCTGTTTTAGCAGTGCCCCATGACTAAGCCCTACCTGGCCCTGACCCAGGCCCTTGTCCTCTACTTTTCTGATTGTTAAGGAGGTGGTGGCTTCGTGGGCCTCAGACAGGCAGGACTCCAAAGACAGTGGCTGAAGGATGGGGGCAGGGCCAGTGCTAGCCCACTGGAGATGCTGCTGCCTCACGCCCACCTTCCTCTCTTGCCCAGACAGTGACTCAGGCCCAGACCACTCCCTGGGGAGCCAGGATTTCAGCCACTATCAACCACCGCCTACTCTTGCTCAGCCCTCCTTTCGTCTCACCCCCACCACAGCTCTGTGAGTCTCTTGCCCAGCAGGAGATATCAAAAGGTACAGAAAGGGGAGCCTGAATCATTGTAGGGGTTCTCTCTACCCTCGGGCTTAGATTCCCATTTACTAGAAACCAATTTTGGAAAGGCAGGTGAAGCTGAGAGAGTGAACAAGAGGTTTGACTCCCCCCTCCCCCAGCTGTTGCACATAGTGAATGCAGGGGATTCTCCCAAGAAGGCAGGAATCTAGTGATGTGCTGGGGTGACCCTGGGAATCCCTACCCAACCACCATCTGTGTCAGCCTCTTGTCTCTGCCCCTGCAGTAGAGGCGGGTGAGCAAACAAAAGATTGAGAAACCTAGCAAATGGGGAATGCAAAAGAGCCGTTTTGTAAATAGATGTTATACAAGAGCAGGAACTTTTTTGGAAGGTTTTACTGAGACAGAATTAGCCAACTGGCATCATGCTGCTAATAGAGATATTTACTGTTTGAAAGAAGTATATTTGTAGCTTCGGAGAACATCCTGTTGACTTTTCTTTATTGTGAAAAAAATAAATAGAATCCTTTTCCTCTGTACACATGGAATGTGGTTTTGTTTTGTTTTTTGTTTTGTTTTGTTTTCTTTCTTTCTGAGGTGAGGCCTGTTGGAGGTTGGGGACTGTTTTCTCCATTCTGTTCCTAAGACCAAAATATCCCTTCCCCTGGCCTCTGGTTGTTATGTTTATAGAGTGGCCAGCAGAACTGAGGAGTGACTCTCATTCCAGAGAAGGAACTATAAGCTTCTTGATTTCTTCCAGAACATAGGGGCTTTCTGAGTAGCAAGCCCTACTCTCTCTCCAGGCTGCTGCTTGCCCCTCTGGAGAGAACATGAAAAAAGCTGGGGCTGGAGGAACAGAAAGCCCCATTTGGCCGCCTTACCCTGGAGCACTATGAGCCTCCTGTGACCCAGCAGCACCCCAGCTGTCACTTGTGCATGCTGCCACCGCCCAGAGCAGCTGTTTCTCCTAGCCTGACTGCCATGGGGAGGGGGAAGCAGAGAGCCTGGTGAAATGTAGCTGGGCTCCAGCTTTCTTTTCTCCTGTCATCCTCCTTGCCACCTTCCACTGCCCATTGGGAGTATGCTCCATGTCAGGGCCAAGGAGCATCCCATCTGCCCCTGGTTTCTAGTTGTTTCCTGGGAACAATGGGTTATATCATCTCCCTTCGTAGCATCCTCAAAAGCTCTTTAGAACACCTTGCCTTAGGGACTGGAGAGATGGCTCAGTGGTTAAGAGCAGTTGCTGCTCTCACAGAGGAACTGAGTTCAAATCCAGCACTTAAATGGTGCCTAACCACCATCCGTAGTTCCTCTTCTAGATATCTGATACCCTCTTCTGGTTTCTGCAGGCACGTGATACACATGCATTCATGCAGGCATAACACTCATACACATAAAATAAAAATTATGTATTTTCTTGACTTATGCTCTGGTAACTTCTCCAGGCTTTGCTAATGAGGCCAAAGGCCAGCTCTGATCTGCCGCTGGCTGTTGGCATTCCTTGTCAATTTGGTTTTGATCACACATCACATTGGGAGCCCAAAGGCTATTGTTACCTTTTTTGTTCTTTATAAACCCTTGTCTAAGAGTGCATGGGGTGGGAGAGAGGTTGTTTGTATGTTTTTCAGGAATCCTAAATCATAGAATAGTATTTTGCAGGACCTAAGTGTGGGACAGTGCATTCCTTTTGTTCATTCATTTAATCTTTCATTACTGTTGGTTGAAATAAAAGGTCCATGAGGTCATGGCATGGGTTTTCCTTATTTGTCCTAATTTCTCTGGAATCTATGGTAGCACCTGGCACAAAAGGTAGCCCTTTGTAATGAGGCGTTAAACATTCACTGAAAGGCTGGGTGCATTGCACTGTGCCTAAGACAGTACCTGCCAGGGTTACAAAGAAGGAGAGCATTTAGTCCCTGACCTTGAGAAGCTATGGATCATGATTGCAACTCAAGCTGTAGACACAGAAGTCAGTTAGCTTGTACCCTTTACCAAGCAGAACACTTGAGTAATGAGGGGATGGTTCAGTGTTAGGAATGTTTGCTCACCTTATCACATTGGCATGACACAGGAAAGTAAACTGCTCACACAGATGCATGCTGCCAAGACACTGGCTTACCAAAAATGCAATTTTTGAGTCCTTTAGTAATCTAGGGGGAAAAAGCTACTTCCTTCCTGTTTGCAGGCTTTCTGGCTGAAGTCAGTGACTCCCTTCATATTTCTCAATGAAAGATTAAATTCAAAGGCATTTTATTCTTACAAAAAAAAAAAAAGACTGTTTCTAGTTAACACAGTAACAAGACAAGAAGCAAGTGCAGATTCAAGTGTTGGTAAAGAAAAAGAACAGTTCATCATTTTTTATATCTATTTGGAAAACCTAATTACTCTCCCTTCTACAGTTGAATTTCTTAGGCTATATAGGTTAAGTATGTAGGTATGGTGTTATGGTGGGTGGTTGCAAGGTAAATGTATCCAACAACATAAAATGAAAAAGAATTCTATTTCATAGGATTAAAAAAAAAAATAACCACCATGGAGCATACAATGTAGAGGCCCCATTTAAGAAAGAAAAGGAGGAGCATGGTACGGTGGCACATGCCTTTGATCCCAGTACTCAGGAGGCAGAGTCAGGCGGATCTCTGTGAGTTCAAGGCCAGCCTGGTCTGCAAAGTGAGTCCAGAACAGCCAGGGTTATTACACAGAGAAATCCTGTCACAAACAACAACAACAAATAAAAACAATGAAAAGGAAAGAAAGGGAGAGGGAAGTAAAAGAAACGAAGAATCAAGTCTCAAGACTAAGGAACACAATAAAAAGACTTGAATGAGCAGAAGGAAATGTTGCCACCCTAATATCACCCTATGATATTAAATACATATTTATAGTGTTTTAGTGTGGAGGGATGACACAGCCCATGATTCATCTTGAATAATTAAACAAAAATAGCCCTAAATATTACCTGGAAAAGTCATGCAATGAAAAGGAATTAATTTTTTCTGGATGTTAAAAAGGTTTTTGTAACCCTAAATAGTTAAGCCCATGTTATTTATCTGTGATGTGGCGCTGTAGGAATATTTAACACCAATACATGATTGTTTTCAAAGATATTTTTTAAGTCATGCATGATGATGCATGCCCCTAGTATCAGCACATAGGCTGAGGCAGGAGAATTGCTAAAGGCAGTATAGCCTAATGTAAGCTGCAGAGTAAGAACCAATCTGAAAAAAAAAAAAAAATCACATCAACACACACTGAAAAAAGATTGTATAGCACATGTCCATATATGTGTGTCAGGACCAGAAATAACCCCAGCTGTTGTTCTCTAGGTGGCATGTACCTTGTGTTTTGAGGTACGATCTCACCAGCCCAGAACTCCAAGTAGGCTGAGGTGGTCAGCCAGCAAGCTCTGGGGATCTGCCTGTCTCCAGCTCTGGGATCATAAATTATAAGCATGTGCCAACACACCTAGCCTTATTAAAAAAAAAAAAAAAAGATAAATTTAATTCCTATTAAAGCAACTATCTAGCCACACACTTAAAATAAATTCTAAATGTATACAAGATTTAAGAGTAAAAAAAAATAAGGCACTAAAATTCATATAGAAAGAAAAGGGACACCGAATAATCAAAATAATCTTCAGAAGAGCGAAGGTGGAAGGCTCGAGTTTCTCAGGCTTAAAACCTACTCCAAAGCTGCAGGAAGTAAGATAGGATGAAGAAGCAGATAGACTAATGGGATGAAGTCGAGGGTCCAGATTATACCTTTGCATTTGCAGCCAGTTGGTGTTTTCACACAGATGTCAAGACAATCCAAAAATCAGTCCTCCCAACAAACTGCTGAGATGGCGAGACAGCTGTTTGCAGAGAAGTGAGCTGCACCACACCATCTAAGAAAATTAACTCAAACTTCATCAAAGATCTCTAATATGAGAGCCCAAGTATAAAGCCCTTATAAGAAAGCATAGGAATAAGTCCTTATAGTACCGAATTTGGCAAAAGATTCTTAAACATGACATGACATCAAACAAGCATGAACAGCAAAAGAAAAAAGTACCTTTTTTTTTCCTTGAAATTACCTTTAAATTTTTAAATTAAAGAAGAAACTGAGGATCATATCGTACTGCTAGAATGCTTGCCTGGTAAGCCTGGGTTCAATTCCCAGCACTACGAAAAAAAAAAGGGGGGGGGGGAATTGAATTTAACATGAATCAAACAAATAATAAAGGTAAGGTGAGCAACTACATCAGTGGAAACCAAATAATACAACAAAGTATTTTCAGTTGGTATCCAAACTAGTCATTAGTAAGGAGACAAAATCCAGTTTAAATATTAATGATAATTTTTTTGAAAATCCATTTCATAAACAGGAGCGATTCACATGAACACATTGCTAAACATTAGGAACTTCTGGCGGACTTACCATGAAAGACACAACAAAGATTACAGAATTCATGACATGTCTCCTACAAGGACATCAGTGACAAAATGATTACTGTCACTAACTCAGAGGGCATTGAGATTAATCATTGTATAAGAAATCTTGAACTGTGCCCTGAAATCTTACAGTTTATTTGTGAAAGAAATATGAGATTTCCCTAAATTTTGCAACAATCTTAAAATTTACATTTATGCACTACCAGTTTGCAGGAAAACATGATTTGTTCCTAAATTGTAAGTAGAAAAAAAAAATTCAACTCTACTAGAAAAAAAACTGAATTCTCTTTTTCCTTTGAGAAAATGATACTGACTTTGTCACATAATAAGACAAAGACTATGCAGCCAAAAGAATAGGAATAAAAATACAGAAGTGCATCAAATAGATGATTAATAAAACTGCAAGGTTACTCTTTATTTTTTGTTTGTTTTATTTGTCTAGTTTTAAATATTATTTTTAAGCCTTTTCTACACCTGAAAAGTTTTCACTTTCACACGTATTTTTTTTTTCTTTAAAAAGGCATGCAAAATTCTATATGGAGTGGCCTACAAATCCCTAACCATCTCCGAGAGTCAACACGGTCAAGTGTAAGAGGATCACAGTGAAGTCAGGAGTGCCAAGACATGCCCCTCCCCACCCAGCACACATACATGCACACACCATGTTCCGCCCACCTGCTTATACTGAGTAGAAGTATAAACCCCAGTGCACGAAACTATCCCCTCCCAGGATGAAAGACCACATGTCAAGATTTCCACAAAAATGTTAGTCAGATGGGTCTATGTGATGGAGCAAAGCTCTTATGAGCCTGAGTTTTCTTTGGTCTCCAAGTTATATACGTGAGACGTCCAAGGAAGGCATGTCAGGCCAATACATAAAGACTAGAGAGAAAGGGGAGAAGGAACTTTAAGCTGTTAGACTCCTAGAGAGATGAGCCAGCTGGGAAGTTAAAACAGCACCTCAAAGAACAGCCCAGAAAGTCAAGGTCTGAAATCAGGCTCCAGCCTCAGCATGGGGGGTCGGGGCAGACAATTTTTCTGTTATTATTAACAATTGGATTTCTTTTGCAAAATGCACTAACTTAAAGCCTTATCACTAGGATTAAAGTCATGAAATTTAAGAAAAATCTCATAGCAGGAATGCAAACAGCTCTTTTCTTCCACATACATACATTACTGTACTGTATGTGATGAAAATAACATCATTCCAAAAAAAGTCATTCGTGTATTGGAACAGTTCTACTAAATTGCTGTTTGCAAAGGAAAACAACCAAACAGAAGGTACTCACGAAGGCAGGAAAGGAAGGTAGGGAGATTTAAGAACCCATGTTTCTCTTCACCTCCAGCGGCTGAAGCAGGGCTGGCTGCCAGTCAGCATGTGCCAATTGCTCTGTGTTAATGGGTTGCTTGAGGTAAAGGAGGAACGACCTTCCAAGAATTGTTCAAGTTGTTTCATCATCGTAGCTCTTTGACGCACTTTTCTTTGTGCATTGCCGCCATGCTTAAGAGAATTGTTCTCATTTGAGCTTGAGCACTGGGTCGTCCAAAGACAATAATTTCAGTTAGGTTCCCAGAGTCAGCTGTGTCTACTCTCAGCAAGGCCTGGCTCACCCACTCCGTTTCTGAGGTTTCAGCTTGGTTAGGACCAAAACTCAGTTCTGCCACCCAGGCTTCCATGTAGAATACCAGAGGGTTGCTGAGTTCCTGCCCTGCGAACCACCAGGACACAGGCGGGCCGCTGAGCTGCCTCTGCAAGGAAGGGTCCCACGTCGGTTTATCTGGCTTCATGTGAGCACCAGCGGTACGAGGCTCCACACTGGAACCCTCAGCCTGCAAGCACAAGAAGCTCAAACAACTCTTTACAAGTATTAGAAGATGAAATTCAGAAAATATTGAAAGCTGGGCATGGTGGCACATGCCTGTGATTCCGGCACTCAGGGAGGCACAGGCCATTGGATCACTGTGAGTACGAGGCCAGCCTGGTCTACAAAGTACAGGACAGCCAAGGCTACACAGAGAAACCCTGTCTCAGAGAGAGAGAGAGAGAGAGAGAGAGAGAGAGAGAATGTTGAAAAGCAGAGAAATCAGAGACCAAGAAAGGGATCAGCAAGACTGCAGCAAATACTAGACCGTGGCAGGAAAGTCAATGCCAATCAAGTCTTAGAGATTGCCAACTGCCCAGTGAGAAGCTGATGAACACAGATCCGGGAGGTACACTGTTTTGAAACACCGTGACAAACCACACTGTCCTCTGGACTTGCACAAAGAAAATGAGAAGCGGACCACATAAAAAGGGTGACTTCAGACGTCATGGAGATTTTATACTGGGATGTTGGAAAATGAAAAAATAATGCCATTAAAATTCAAAAAGAAATTATTGCCAGGCCTGTGACACACCTGCAATCCCAGAGCCAGAGGATGAGGCAAAAGGGAAAGTAGAGAAACCCTGGCTTAAAGCAATATGAGATCCGGTGTGGTGGTGCACGCCTTTAATTCCGGCACTCAGGAGGCAGAGGCAGGTGACTGTGAGTTTGAGGCCAGCCTGATCTACAAAGCAGGTTCTAGGACAGCCAGAGCTGTTACACAGAAAAACCCTGTCTCAAAACAACCAAGGAGGAAAATGTGCACGGATGGCATGGCGCAGTGGGCGGGGCTCCAACCGTCATACCTGACAGCCCGAGGTCAGTCCCTGAGACCACACAGGAGAAAGGGAGAACCAACTTTGGCAAGTTGTCCTCTGACCTCCATGCGTGTATAGCATGTACATGTGCACGCATACACAATAAATAAGTGTATAACGTGTTAAAAAAGAAAAGTCAGCTGTTTTATTGTCATTTTACATGGAAATGATAATAAATGCTGGTGACAATGTGGGGGAAGAGGAACATGTATTCACTGCTGGTGGGGGTGTAAACTTGTACCACCACCCTGGAAATTAATATGGCGGTTCCTCAAACCACTGAAAATCGGGAGGCAGAGGCAGACAGATCTCTTAGTTCAAGGCCAGCCTGGTCTACAGAGAGAGTTCCAGAACAGCCAGGACTACACAGAAAATCCCTGCCTCAAAAGACAAAACCCGAAAATAGAGCTACCATATGAGCCAGCTGCCCCCCTTGTGGGGCAGTGTACCAGAGCAGTACCTGCAGGCCTGTGTTTAGAGCTGCACTAGTCACAGAAAAACAGGACAGGCAGCCAACCTACCATTCTGTCAACAAATAGATGGGCAATGAAATGGGCCATATACACAAGGAAAAAATGTTTGCAGCCAGAAAGAAAAAGGAAATCATGACATTTGGGGGAGGGGTGGTGGTTGCAACTGGAAGTCATTATGTTAAGCAAAATAAGCCAGACTCCAAAAGACGAATCCCATGTGTGTTTTCCCTCTTGCAGAAGCTAAATTTAAAAGGGTGTGTGTATATCACAAAATTAGAAAAGGGATCATAAAAGGAAGAGATCTTAAGGGAAGTGAGAAATAGAGTGAATAGAGTGCTGGGATCCATGTAACAGAAAAGCTGAAGCAGAGACTAACTGGGGGAAGAAAGGGAACTGGCTAAGTCGGGGGAGGGGAACCTGACCATGAGCAAATGAGGCCAAAATTTTATGTCATAGACTTGAGGATGCCGTAATGAAACCCATTACTTTATCTGCTAACTTAGTAATTTGTAAATACTAAATTTAAAAATTGTGTTGATATGTCAAAACATGTTACACATTTCTTTTATTTTAAAAGGTCATCTCAATGGGTGTGTACATATATACATATACATACGTGTGCAGAGCATGTCCATACAGTAACTTAGGATCTCACTGCTTGTTTTTGCCTCTTCAGTGTGTACGCATTCTTCATCATTTGTATTTTTCCATGTCTTCTAACACTAATCAGCTGCTATTTTTGTAGTTAAGAAAACATTGAAGAGTTGGGTTTTTTGGTTTTTGTTGTTGTTGGTGGTGGTGGTGGTGATTGATTGATTCGTTGGTTGGTGGTCAGTCAGTTGATGGGTTGCTTGTTTTCTTTTTCTTTTTTCTTTTTCTTTTTTTTTTTTTTTTTCTTTTTGGCTTATTTAAATAATTATAGCAAGTGCAAAGAAGAAAACAGAAGCCACCCAGGACTGACACTACAAGCTCTGTTTACCTCAGCTGTTTCTCTTTCAGCCCATGTTAATACATATATATATATATATATATATATATATATGTATGTATGTTAATACATATTAACATACATATATGTTAATACATATTATATACATGTTATATTATATATATATATATATATATATATATATATATATATATATATATAT
>NW_026591086.1:7642443-7716293 GCF_907164565.1 Psammomys obesus
TATATATATATATATATATATATATATATATATATATATATATATATATATATATATATAAAATTCACACCACCAAAACATTAACCTTGGTCAGAGATAAAGGCTGGAAGGGGGTCTTCCCCCCCCCCCCATTTTCTTGAATTTTTTTCAATGAAGCCATTCTTAGTAAGCTGGGAAGTAGGAACGTTCTATCTGGGTAGTGTGGCTGTATGCCCCATTCCCTGTGTGACCCAAGTGGTCCTAACAACATCAGTTTTCCAGTTTGGGACAGGAAATAAATACAGATTCAGAGGAACTATGAACCTAAACGGCTATGTGACTGAAGTAGGAAAGAGACTCCATGAGCCCAGAGTGTCTTGTAGTTAAAGGAAGAGTCCATAACTCAGACGTGCTCACACGCTGATGGGAATATGTCAGAAGGTCACAGGAGCCAAGCGTAAAGCTCTCAGTGGCCGGAAATAAAGCGGTAAAATACCCATGCCTTCATACTGGTAAGGAATGATGCACAAGATACGTGAAGTAAACAGTGGCTCCCTGGTGAAAAGGAGCAGGGGGAGGGGAGGGGCCACAGTGGGGCAACCTTTGAAGCACTACCTCAGCCTGTAGCTAGCTCAGTGAGGGCAGCAGGAATGTATGTGTCTGCAGTGTATCTGTGAGGAGACGTGACAAGAATGGCGCTCTCTATTTTTTGTAAAGACTTATATTTATGTCATGGGTCTGTGTGAATGTATGCCACTTGTGTGTGGGTGCCTGCCAAGGCCAGGGGAAGGCATCAGATGCCCTGTAGTTAGAGCTGTAGGGGGCTGTGAGAACCCCCATGCGTGTGGTAGGAACTGAACCCCCGAGTCCTCCAAAAGAGCAACCAGTACTCTTAACCCACCGAGCCATCTCTCCACCCTCCAAATCCCAAGGGGTGTGGGGAAGCATTCTAGCTATAAGATGTCTGACCAGTGCCCCTTAAAACTGTCAGTGTCATCAAAGCCAAGGGAAGTCTGACACTGTCACACCAAGGGGCATTTCAGGACCCAATGTAGTGTGGCAGGCCTTCGTGGGTTGCTGGAGAAACTAAGGCAATCTGAATCAAACACAAACTTTAGTATGCCATTCCAGGTTCATTAATCATAACTAATGTACCATACTAATGTAAAATATTCATAAGGGGAGTGGGGCAGGGAGGCATAGTAATTAGGATTCTTCACAATTTTTCTGAAGATCTAGAATGAAATGTTTATTTTACTTAAAAGGTGTTGTAGCAGGTAGACGTGGCTTTGGAGGGAGTCTGATAAAATCCTGTCTGATCATCAGTCACTGCAGTGGAGACCTGGCTGTCTGAGTATAACCGGTTTCCCTTTCTGCTGAAACACCTGGTTCCACACAGGCTTGCCTTCATTTCCAAGCTCTTAGCCCATTAGCCCCTCCTGATCCCAGGGCCTTTGAGACTCTAGGCATCAAGTACCTAGAACAGTTCATGAGAAGAACACTGAACTGAGAGTGGCAGAGGGAGGCCAGGGTCCCTGGTGAAGCAACACAGTGACCCTGGGCCTGCCATTGAATCTTTTAAGGTCTGTTTCCTTCCAGCAGAATGAGATTGAGGGTTAAAGTGGGGAACACTCTTCTCTGAGACCCTGATATTGTGCTGCTCTCAAAGGCCTGTGAGTCGAAGGTGAGATTTAGAGAGGCCGTGGCAGTCTTTAGGGGACAGCCGCCAACTCTAGCTTCCTTGGCAGTGGTCTGTCATTCCAGACTGAGACCACTCTGAGGGTTCTTCAGGATCCTCAGCCCACTCCTCACATTCTTGAGGTGTAGAATCCTTGTAGGTGTACAAGAGGGCCATCTAGTCCCGCTGGTTTTTATAGTTGAAGAAACTGGATTTCAGAGCCATAGATTTGTTCAGTAGCCAAACCAGTGGGGCAGAGGCTGGGTCTGTAGTTTCCCGGTTAGAAACTACACCACTGCGGCTTCCTTCTTGCAGAACCCAAGTGATGTCTGTCCCCAGGACCTTATCTGCCTCCAGAATGGTCCTCCGGCTTCTTGTTCATCAGCCATCAACTCCAGTCTCCAATCTTAGGAAAAGTGGTGGGGGCTGGGACAGAAAACCTGGCCCCTTTCCCCTTTAGGTCTGAGATAAAAGGGTACTCCTGGCCCCTTTCCCCTTTAGGTCTGAGATAAAAGCAACAGTTTTCTTTTTCTCCCCTTTCTCCCCTTTTTCCCATAGCATACTCTTCCCATCTGATGATGACACAGTGCAAGACACTTTGTTTTCAGCCAGCTCCCAAAGGGTTAACTCTCCCAAATTATGGGGCTGGGTTAACAATAAACAGGATGTCCTCCAGAAATTAAATTTAAACCGCTGTGACTCAGGCTGGCCCATCCCCTCAACCAGATCGCTGTCTGGGGGTTATTATCGGAGGTTAATTATACCGTTGGGGTTAGCAGCAGTGTTGGTCAGCTTGAGCCAGGTGGAGGCGGGCACAGGATAATGGGTAAAAGGAAGGATGGGAGTGGAGCCCAAGGGTTGGTGAGAACAATATTGGCACATTGGCCCAGGAGCCAAGAGGGGAATATTGAGAGACTGGCTTTGGCCTTCTTCCCAGGGAATCTTGGTTCCTTAGATTCTCTTCTAGCCTGGGACAGGACAGGTAGGGGAGATGCATAACCATTTCTGTCACCACTGGGATAAACCATGTTGCTCTCTTCTTCCCCCTTCCCCCCCAGTCACCAGCATAGACTAACAAGATCTATGTTTTCAGGACCTGGCAGACATCTCTCAATTGCCTGGGCATCCACTCACTCCTGAGAGCAGGAAAGGTTCCCGGGGCAGCAGCTAGTACCATAGAGCAGCCTATTGCAGTATATGGAAGCTGGGCTCTGGCTCCACTTCAGAGTCCTAGCTCCAAGAGCTCCCTTGTGTTAGGCCCAGATTCTCCAGATGAGCGTGGGAACCTGGTACACAGAGCTTCTTAGCCAGTTCAAGGCAGGCTTGGGCAGATTCCTTACCAAGTGAGCCACATTTGATCTCATCTGTTTTTAACTAGTCATAAGTGCTCCTTAATACCCATCTCCCCTTAGCATCCCCAGAAACCTTACAAGATACATTGTCGCCCCTATGGGGAAACTGAGTAGCTCCCACTGAGGATGACAGATGCGTATGGACTTTTTCAAGGACGTGTTTTCAGGAATGGTGGCTGTTACAGGGAGCCGTGTTTCTCAGTTAGTAGTTCCTTAAAACAAGGCCTGCAGATCCTCAAGGTGTGTCTCTTCCCTCACTTTTCCAGTGCGTTCAAGCGACAGACTACTAATGGAAATGATGCTCTCGGCAGGCAGGAGTGGCCACGAGCCTGCATGGCACACCGTCTGTCCCAGAACCAAACTAGGTGCTGTTGGCTCACATGCCCCAAGGGCGTGAGGCCTGGGGCCCTAAGTGCTGATCCCCACTGTGCAAGCACTCCTGCAGCCCAGCCTTCCCCAAGTCTCACAGCTTCCCTCTGTCTCTCCCTCTTACAGGATTCCATTCAAGATTGGGCAGCCCAAGAAACAGATTGTTTCCAAAACAGTGAGTAACCCAGTTCTTATGCCGGAGACTCAGTTGTGCCTGGTACAACCTCTGCATGGAACCTCAGCCTTCTGGGTTTTGCTCTCAATACGGGAGATCGAACCAGCACTTCGTGCACACTGGACAAGCACCCTGTCCGTGAGCAACCTTCCCAGGCCAGAGCACATTTGAGAGAGGGAAGGTCAGCATGCTGGGCCTTCTTCCCAGTCATTGGTTCTAGAACCTGGGACCTACAGGGGCCTCCTGTCTTGGGTCCTGTTGGTTGCTCCCCCAAGTTTGGGCTATCCATCTGAGCAGCCTTATTCCTGGGAGAGTTCTGGAGCATACATCCCTTCCCCCTCACACACACCCCATGATAGTGCCCAAGGCCTTTCTTTCTGGACACCTCTACCACATAAAAGACCAGTCAGGTTCTTCAGGTGGCCCACCTCTTCTGTTTTTTTGGTTTTTTTTTTTTTTTTTTTTTTTTTTTTTTTTTTTTTTTTTTTTTTTTGGTTTGTTTTCTTTCAATGTAGGGTTTTTCTGTGTAGCCCTGGCTGTCCTGCCCTCACTTTGTAGACCAGGATGTTCTCGAACTCGAAGAGATCTGTCTCCTGAATGCTGGGATTACAGGTGTGTGCCACCATGCTCAGCTAGACAGCTTCTTTTTGTTTGCATAGACAGGTCCATCTCTGCCATTGGCCAGTTGCTCTGTGTGATGTTAACACCTACCCACCTTTGAACATGTGATATTTATCCCTGTTTTATGTCAGAAACAAAGGAAAGGAAGAACCACAGAACATTAGAGCTAGAAGCCCATGGACCTCATCTGGTCTCACTGTCTGTTTTGTTTTTTGGTTTTTTTTTTTTGTTGTTGTTGTTGTTTTTTGTTTTGTTTTGTTTTTTTCATAGAGTGGCAGAGACCTTGTCAGATCTGAAAATCCTCTCCTGGAGAGCTGGGGTTAGCACTTGGGTCTGTAGCTCTGGTCACTCCTTTTTACACACCTTGTGCTGTTCCCACTATGCCTCCCTGCCTGTCCAGAGTGGCCTCGTCAGCCCCTCACACACAAGCGAGGCCTTGGGGTTTAGCATGAGCGACCCTACTGTAAAGACCATATTCCATCTCAAGTTGCAGCACTGTCCGTGCAGCAGAAGCCCCCTACCCCTGAGCTCCTGCCGTCTTCCTTGTTTCCCTTCTTCTCTCCTTGGCTCAGCCTCCAGAGCGAGAGAAAAGATCCTGCTTTGGTTTGGCAGGAAGTTCAGCACATCTGACCAATGCCTCCATCTTCAGGAAGTCCAAAGTTAGGTCACAGGAAAGGAGCTGGGCTCAACTTAAAAGAGCCGCCCTTGTCCTCATGCAACGGCAGGTTGTGACAGACGCAGTGTCGCCTCCATGGCTGACCGACTGCAGAGCCTCTCAGCTAAGACCCAGAAAGTCTGGCTGTACAAACACTGGGCTCCAAGGAGTAGGAGGGTATGGCTTTGAGCCTTCAAGAGAGTAATGTCAGCAGATCCAAAAATAAGTGGTTTTGAAAGGGTCTTTTTCCCCCTTTGTTCACCACCACAAACAAAAAGACAAAAATCCTTCCCTCCACCACGACTTCATCTTTCATAGATGGGGCTTTGATCCTCACAGCACCGGATGGGCTACAGTGCACTTTCCAGCTCCTTGCCAGGGTCTGTTGGTGGAAAGGCCTTGGTTCCTAGAGTATTTTGTAAAAGGAGGAATTATTTATTTTGGCTTATGGCTCCAGGAGTCTCAATCCATTATGGAAGGGGATCCTAGATCCTTTACTTTGAGGAATAGCAAAGATTCCTAGGGAAGAACAGATTCCTCCCTCACCACCCCATAGCTTCCTTTGTCCCCTCCCTATGGCTGTCTATGTCCTGTTGGGGACTTGTCATCCTTTAGTCTGTGGTGTCCCCTCCCCCACATGCATTCAGTAGTTAAGGAGTCAGGTAAGAGACTGGACTTCTGCCTGGCTCAGCCTTCATTATCTGTGACTTTTGGCACGTGCCCTAGCCTCTTGAAGCCTTAGCTCTCTCATGGTGGTATGGGTAACCCTAGTATCTATGCCACACATACAGGAAGTCTCACACAAAGCATAAAAGACACTTAGTCCAGCTTCTGGTCTGTGAGAAGCCCTCACTGACAGCTGGTTTGGCTTCTTCCAAAGCCATCAAGGACTCATTCTGCCCCAGCAGCTCCATTGCCTGGTGCAGTGAAGTTGTGGGGTAGGCCTTTGATCTTTCACCAGCAGTCAGCCACGGGTGGCTTAGAATGGAGTTTTTGTGTCTGCTCAACCTATTCCCCTCAGCTCCCTGGGGTGCTTAAACATAGGTAGAAAGACCCTGCCTTTTCTGGATGGCTTCTTGCTCACCTCTCTGCCCCTAACACAGGCCTGGACTATGTAGATGTCTCCACATCTCTGGCAGCTGTCCCTGGACACTGGTGACGTACTCTGGGATAAGCACAGATGTGGTCGCCAAGGTTATTGGAAGTCATGGCACCCCTGTCATGGGAAGAAATGCTCATGTTATCTTCAGGGAGTTTCAGGAGGCCTCTGGCTCAGGGTACCCAGCTTCTAGTCACAAAGAAAACATTGTCTTTGCTCTCACTGCTTGCCTGTATTCAGGTTACCAACATGGGTTCCATGACTGTTGAAGTTGTGGCAGGAATGGCGTGTTCTCTGTAGGGGCTGACCATTGGCACCAAGACAGGGACTACAGCTTCCACCACCTAATCCAGCTCCTGTCAGTCCACTCTGGAGCCTCAGGGCATCTTAGCATGGACAGAGAACACAAACATAGACACAGAGACACACAAATCAAATCACATCACAGACAGACATATGCACATACACACCACATATACACACAAGACACACATTTCTCCCACACCCCACACATACAGACACACCACACATATCACACATGCATGTACATATACTACACACGTCACAGACACAGACACATACCTCATTACATGCACATACACACTTCCACATATACATACACGCGCACACCGCATACACACGTATACACATTCTACCTTGGAGCTCTTGGAGAATTGTTTCTCTTGCCCTCCAAGCAAGGGTTCCCTAGGTATTGTGCATATAGGAAAACACAAGCCAAGGTTCCTAGCTAGATAGGTGCTGTGCAAAACCAAAGCAAAGACAGCTAGGCACACTGACCCTCTCCAGCAGAAATAGATTTCAGACTTTGGCCTCTCTAATTCTCCTTAACCCTGGGGCACACTGAAGGAGAGATGCTATCCATTCAGGACATCCTTGTGTGGCAGCTCTCAGAATGCTTTCTCGACTAACTTTGACCTGACACGCCTTTGCCCTGGCATGAGAGCCCCAGCCCTGCCTTCGGCCTCCTTTTCCCCTTTACCAGGAATTTGAGTTTGGAAGGAGCTCAGCTTGTTCACTCACTCAGCAAATGCCGAGCTCCCACTGGGCAGGCTAGCCTAGGCATTGCCCTTGCAGCCTGTGGGCCCAGGAGAATGTAGGGAGCACCATCTGGGGCTGGATTCTCCGTGTGCTGCCTTCAGCAGCCTGGTCCAGCCCGCTCCCCTGACAGTCCGCGCACATGTGTTTACACTTGCCTTGTTGACCGGCCTCCAGCTGCCTCTTGGCAAAGGCATCAAGCCTTCAAAAATGTTCAGATCTTTTCCACTTGGCTCTTTCCTCAGAAGACACACACCTTGGAATGTGACTTCAGTGTGTCCCCTTTATTCCATCAGCCATAATCTGAGGGCCTGGAATTCTGGTCCTGCCCCAGGTGGTTCTGTCTTCTGGGGAGAAAGACGTGGGACCTGCACCAGGGCCCCTGGTGGCAGGGAGGTGGTGTTTCCGAGTTCCCATGAGGCGGCCTTGAGTGGCATCCAACAGAAGGAGCATGTGCCCACCCCAGCATGAGACTATGAGCTTTACCTCCTCTGGAATAATCCCACCTGGCTAGGAGCTCGAAGGCCCCTCTGTACAAGTCCAGACAGTCCCCATCCCGGCAGACCAGGTGCTCCCTGACATCCCACACTCAGGCATTGCAAAAGAGAAGGCTAGGAGCCAAAAGCAGCAGCACAGGGGCTCAGCCCCCACCACCCCAGAAGAGCAAGCACCTAGATGCGTCTCCAGGAGAGTTCAAGTCTGGCTAAGTAATACTTAGTTTTCATTCTATCCTTTTGGAAATAAAATGCTAACATGAAGAAAAACAAGACACTTATCAGCATCCTCTGGTTATGAAGGCCATAGCAGTGTGGTATTGCCTAGCATGAGACCCCATGCTTAGCCACATCAGGGCTCTTGTGGCTGCCATTTCCCAGGTACTTCTGGCTGCTGCTCTCTTCATCTCTGACTGCCTCTCCAGCCTGCTGTGGCCCTTTAGTTCTCAGCAAGCAGGAAAAGAACATGGATACACACTCTGTAATCACCACTGTGAGTTGGGCACCTGGCCATGTGTTAGCTTCCCTTGAGCAAGTGAGTTCCAGAGGCCAGAGTGATGACCAAGTGCAGTCACTCCACTCAGAGATACTAAAAGCTGTTAGTGTCAGAGTTCATCTCTCACCTGCCTGTGTTTATTGTTCTCAACTGCTTTCCTGTACCACATGCTGGAGGAATAACCAGGCTAGTCCACCCTGTTGATCTTATAACAAGGCATTGTCATCTACAGATCTCCCTTTAAGAACCACACAATGAAGTCACTGCTCCCCCCCTAAAAAGGTGCAGGCCAGCTTGACCGACAGCTCAGAGGGTAAGAGCATTTGCTGTGAGGTTTGACAGCCTCTGATCACCAGGACCCACAGCAGAAGGAGAACCAGTTTTTGAAAGTTGTCCTCTGCCTTCCATGGATATACCATGCCTACCTTCACATGTAAATCATAAACACAGTAATGACAGTAATAATACACTAATTTTTTTAATTCTAAAAACCTCATAATTTTGTAAGCTGGCGATTTTGTGTTGAGCCACATTCTTGGCTATCCTTCAGGCAGGCCACAGGTTGGACAGCCCTGGAGGTGTACACCTTGAAGGCTCAGGTGCCCCTTCATTCTAAAGCAAGGTCCCACCTGACATCCCACACAATATCTTTCTCAATGTGCCCAGGTGCCACAGCAGATGAGTAGGGCCTGTGAAGAAACTGGCTGAGAAGGGAAGTAACTTGCTCAGGCCTCACAGCCAGCACGTACCAGACCCTTCCTACTTCAGACTTGCCTCTTCTTGGTGCACCACTGACTCCCAGGTAGGATCCAGTCATGTCAGGTCCCCTTGACTGCCACCAGAGTCGGGATGAGGAAAAGACACTAACCACTGCCTCATTCTGGAATGACAGGGCCAAGGCACAATCCGCTGAGACTTGCCAACTGGCCTGGTTGGCCCCTCTGGAAGGAGGGGCCTTCTCCCTAAGTCAAACACTTCATTAGTTTGGGAACACAGGGACACTGTTGTTAATGATCTGCTGGAGCATGTAGGGACTGGACAGTGCTGCTGCTGCAGGCTGGGGGGAGGGTGTGGAGCGAGTTTCAGTAAGCTGGGAGATATTTTCCATCGTGTTGTCATTGCCCCATTGACTGAGCTATCTCTTTCCTTACAGGTGGAGAGAGACTTTGAAAGGGAGTATGGAAAACTGCAGCAGTGAGTGTCAAACTCCAGAAGGGGAAGATGGGAGATAGCTGGGGCACATGCTCTTTGCCAGGTCCCACTCCCTTGCCCTGCCTTCTCCTGGCCAGCTCAGACTCAGTCAGGGAGCCTTTCTTGTGCCCTTTGTCCATTTACAGCTAGGAACCAAAGACATCTCTGACAGGTGACTGGCTATAGGAAGGTCATTAGTGCACAGGCTTTGGGTGATCAGCCTCCTGCAGAACCTGAGGTGGTCTGTGGCAGGTGTTGCACAGAGGAGTTCTCTCCCTGATGGCCTTACCTGAGGCAGAGAGGAGGTGAGGCCTGAGTGCTATGAGGGTGAATGTCCACCTGCTCCTTGCTTTTCAGGCTGGAAGAGCAAACCAAGCGCCTGCAGAAGGACATGAAAAAGAGCACCGATGCCGACCTGGGTAAGTGGCCCCGCCCTGTGTCTGTCAAGGCAGCGGGAGGCATAGAATGCCATTTCCTCAGACCCTAAAGGGCTAACGCAGAAGTCACTCTGCTCAGAGAACACCAAGCACTGTCCCTAAGAAGAGACCTGGGTCATTCTCTCTGACCAGATCAGCGCTTTCCACAGGGTCCTGCCACTCCCCTGCTTAGTTGGGCATAGAAACAGATGCTCCCAGGTTCCTGTTAGGACAGCACTACAACCAGCAGAAGCCTCTGTTGCAAGTGCCTTTTCTGCCTCAGGGTCTGGGCCAAAGAAAAGAGGCAGCATTGCCTTCCTGGCAGAAGTCGGCAGGCAGCATGGCTTTCCCATGGCAACAGCAGCTGAAGGGGCTGTGCAGCTGAGCCAGAGAGCCAGCAAAAGTGGAGCCAGGAAAACTTCAGGATCATTCTGTCATTACAGAGGGCACAGAAGGGCCTGTGGTGAGGAACCAGCAGGTGCTAGCAAACAGCCAGGACTAGGGAGGGCTGTGGGCTGAAGAGACTTGTTCAAGAAGGAGGCCAAGGGGCCCAGTGACTGAGGCAGCTCAGGTCTCAGGCAGTACCAAGAGGCAGTGTCACAAGTGACAGAAAACAGATGAGAACATACCTGTTACTGTCCCCACCAAGCTCTGGCTTAACAGGGTCAAACCCAACACTGGCACTAAGCTGTGCCTTGTCTGGGAAGCGTCCATATTGCTGGTCCTCAGCCTTTGGCTTGCTGTGATGGTGAAGTTGTGTGTTGGTATAAAACCCCGAGAGCTACATGGTCACCAGCATCTATCTATTGAGAGCAACAGTCCTGCCAACAACATCCACAGCAGAGGTAGCCACAACAAGGCTCCTGCCAAATGGACCTCGGCAGCTTCTCTCTTCATGCCACTTAATAATAGGGTCTTGAGAGAGACAGGTTTGACCAGGGCAACCCACCATCTCTCTTTTCCAGTGAGCTGCTGCTGCCAAAGCCCCAAAAGAACCACCCTACAGTGCTCAGAAGGCCAGCCCCCTATTCTGTGCTAGAACTTCTCTGCCAACACCAAAGATGTAGCCTGGTCAGACCCTGACTCCCTCCTCACTTCTGGCTCCTTCTATGTCATGAGCCAGGGGTCAGGTTTGGAAGTTGGTCTGTTACATGGAAGTCCCTACTCCATTGCAGCACGGAATCACTGGGACCTGCTCCCCAGACAGCTGTGGTATCAGAGTAGAGATGGAGTGTGGGGTTTTATTTTCATAGTGAGACACCAGAACCAGGGAGTCCATGAAGCAGACACCTTGGCTGCAGAAAGTCTGTTGTCCAACAGTAAAGTTGGGGGGTCACTCTTGAAGCCTAGGATCATTGGCTCCAGAGTGAGGAGCAGAGCACCATTCTGAAGGGCAACTTCCTCTAACACACATGTTCTGCACTCTGGGTCTGGCTCATGGTTAACAGCAGGGTCGCTAGTGGGCTGGTGATATCATGGGATGCCAGGCCTGACCTTAGAATTCTAAGGCCCAGAACAAGGCCTGGAAATGTTTCTGTGACACCGGTACAGTAGCATTAAGAATGTACTGAGAAGGGCTGGAGAGATGGCTCAGAGGTTATGGTTGCTCCCCCAGACGCCCTGAGTTCAATTCCTAGCAACCACATGGTAGCTCATGACCATCTATAATGGGATTGCATGCAGGGAGAACACTGTAATAATAAATGAATAAATCTTAAGAACGTACTGAGAGCTACTGACTCAACAGTTGAAGAGAGTGAATGATATCTTTTCTTATCTCAGATTATCCCAGGTTCCCAGGACAGGCTCTAAAATCCTTGCTGATGCTTTGAAAGGAGAATCTTCCATTCAGTAAAATGACATGACTTCAGGAGTTTTCAGAGTGATCCATTTCTGAATTTTTAGGGCTTCATCCAGATGGAACCTCAGAAACACAAGAAGATGTCCAAGATCCTTATTTTCCCCAAGTTTCAAAGTCTGCCAGTCCCAGGGGCTAGGCTCTATGGGCCATGGACCCACCACCATGGGGCAGAAAGGCTGTGACCGGGGCAGGGATCCAAAATGAATGAGACGCATTGCTCTTCAGATCTGGTTGTATCCAAGGAAGTGGCCCAAGCAAATGCAGCACCTTGGCTTCATGTGCTTTCAGTAAGCAGAAGCCTGAGAATATGAGAGTATTAGGAGAAGAAAGGTGGGAAAATATGTGAGAAGAAAGCCTTCTACTACCCAGTGACTGTTGAGTTTTTTTTTTTTTTTTCATCAAATACTGGGAAAAGAATAATAGAAGACATTTTCAGACATGTTTGCAGTTCTGTGCAGATTTTTATTATCTTTTGACTATGCTGTTTGTGGTCATTTCATAAGTGTTTCTTCATTGCTTCATTTCTGGCAAGTTTCCTTTTCCAGTGTCACAGAGAGAGAGAGTTGGCTGTCTTCGCTTGGTGACTATAACCCCCTAATAGCCTCCATGGCAGTCTGGACAGCCCAGTAGGCACTGCCTCTTAAGAAAGGACCGGGGCATGATGGTGACCTCTGGTGGGGCCTGGGCTTCTCTCCCACATTGGAGTGACAAGGCCCGCATTGAGGACCTGGCACTGGGCATGGGCTGTCTGTTCCACTTGTGGTATGGCAAGGAAGGTCCCACCTGTAATCAGCTGGGCGATGGGTCTCCTTTCATCCATTCTAAAACATGTTTTCAATGTATTACCTTTGAAACCACAGCTGTTGTAACAGTTGCTAATATGGTGGTTTGATGGTCAGCATTTTTTTTCCTTCTCAGTGATTTATACAGTAACACTGTGCCTTAAAATCAATAGCTTCTTCAATGCTGTGGCACTCAAGTAATAATAAACAAAATAAAGTCTGGCCAGGTATAATAGTGCATGCCTGTAATCCCACCACTGAGGAGCCTGAGACAGAAGAGCACTGTAGATTGCAGGTTCACCTGGGCTCTACAGTGAGGCCAGCCTGTGCACCGTGTCGTTTAAAACAATGATAACAGAAACACCTGTCTTCCATTGCTTCTCAGCCTTGTGGCCAAGATCATGTGCAAAATTTGTCTTCTGCTCTGATACTCAACAAGACTGTTTTCCAGTGTTGAGCCAGGTCCTTCTCTAGGCCCTTGGCCTACTCCTCTACAGTTTCATGTGTAAATAATGGAGAGCTACAAATGAGCCTAGATCAAGAGCCTCAAAGCTACCAACGGGTCTCCACCCTCTTTGATGCTGCCTGTGACTTCCAAACAGCCCACAGCACCTCAAGTATTCACCCCCTGTCCAGTTGTGATAAGTGGGCCAGCTCTAGTGTATATAGAGAGTCCAAGTGGCCAGGCAACCCACTTACAGTACAGGTTCTTGTATCTTAGGATTATTGAATTAGCATCTTTAGAGCAGAAATGTGTCAAACAACTTCCCATTCGCTTGGTCCTAGAACAACCTAGGAGTTTTGCCAATGATACACTAGTACATGGCTAAGAGTTTTGAGAAACACTAAGGGCCCTGTCAAGTGGCTTTTTGGAACCTCATTCTGGTAGCTATGGCATAGGCAGAGGTTCTCAAGTCAAGGAACACTAAGGAGACCTTGAACCCTGTCCATCTGGGTACTCACAGTTTTTAACCTCTTTACAGCCATGTCCAAGTCTGCTGTGAAGATATCCCTGGACCTACTCTCCAACCCCCTGTGTGAGCAGGACCAGGACTTTCTGAACATGGTGACAGCCCTGGACACAGCCATGAAGCGAATGGATGCCTTCAACCAGGAGAAGGTGACCAGGTCTTGCTGCCAGTGGCCCATGCCCACCCCGTTCCCCTTAGGCCAAGCTAGATGCAGTGTCCATAGGTTGTAAGTAGTACTGGAGCTTTAGCCTTCTAAGGTCTGTGAGCCCCAAGCCCAGCTCTTCCCAAACTGGGCTGCTCAGCTGCCCCTGTCTCCTGTGAGGCACGTCACTGAGGAATCACAGTGAAGTCAGGAAGTGCTTAAACAGCTATGCTCGGCAGGGCAGCTCTGCCCACCCACCCCTCCACACTGAGCAAAGCAGCAACTGAAATGAAAAGCCTAACCTAAGACCAGACCCAGCCCTAGCTATGGTCCTCAGGTTTCCTGGTTAGCCTTTTTACCTCCTTTAGCAGCAGAATATGGATCCTGTGCTTCCAGTCCTACCCCATTCTGTCTTGACTAGCTCTCTGGATTCTGGTTTCTGAGGAACCTGGGACCTCCTCTTTTAGGCAGAGACTGAACCCCCACAGTTTGGATGCCATTGAAATTTTCTTTTGACAGGTGAACCAGATCCAAAAGACAGTGATTGAACCCCTGAAAAAGTAAGTAAGGTCATCCAAGGAAACAGGCCTCGGGGCACTTGTGGGGACAGCAGATCAGCTAGCTACTTAGAAACCAAGGAGCATGCCTAGCAGCATGTCCCCAGCTTTCCATGACAAGGAACAACAGGGACACCAGCCATCGAGCCTGTCCCATAGTTGGGGCTCCTGGTTGCTCCAGGGCACCAGCACTGCCTAATCATAGTCTGTAGGGGCAGGGAGCTGCTAATTTCCATGGTGCCAGACGCTGCCCTGGTGGTCGTTTGGCCCCTTCCCCTTTGCCTCTGGTTGGGCCCCCGTGAGACCCAGTGCTGGCTGATTTCAGCTAGCAGAGATCCTGGCCAGCACTCAACAGACATGAGCAAGGCCTTTCATCTCACAGCCGGCCTGGGATGCAGCTGCCTGCAGCACTGTGCCTTAGAAACGTGGGGGTGGCCGCACATGGGGAAGGGTGCAGCAGCAGCAGCGGCAGCCGCCACATCCTGCTTGGGAAGGTCCCCTCACTCATGACCTGTGAGAGCAAGGAATTCTGTGAGGCTCATTTTTGGTCCTGCAGGCCCTGGTCAAGGATCAGACAGGCTTGTCCTGTGGTTCCCCAGGGGAGGAGGCTGGCCCAAGTCTTGCCTTGAAGCTCCTGAGTGCTTCCTCTCTCCCGGCCTCTCCCAGCCTGCTCTGACCTAGAAAGGCTCCCGCTCTGCGCCAGCAGCTGCACTTTATTACCTCTTCCGTGGTGGTCCCTGGCAGTTGTCTTGCCAGGGCTGGGCAATGAGCCTCTGCTTCATTATCATTAGGCCAACATCAAGCTGGAGGGAGATGAAGAGAACAGTTTTTGATCCTACGGTCTTTGTGTGTTGGGGAGTGCTGAGTTATTCCTTCCCTGTTTGGGTCCAGAGGTGGGATTAGGAAAAGTCCCCTAGCCTTACCAGTGCTTCTTCCCAACACTGGACCTTGAGGGCACCTGCAGCTGCTGCAGCCCAGGCCTGGCCCATGCCCACCACCCCAGCCTCTTGGTTCAACCCCAAACTAGAAGACCCTATGTGGGGGGCCCGAGTGCAGAAGTAGCTGTTCATTTGGTCTGGTCTCAGAGCTGGATGGAAGGATCTCAGAGGGAAGGGGCTCTGTATACAGAGAACTCTGGTGTACCAGAGATGCAGGGACCCAGAGCCAGCCGAAGGCACCCAGAGTTGGCAGAGTGTGGCAGGACTGCCAGTTCAGAGAACTAGGGGGTTGACTACCTTCTCGATTTCACAACTGACGAGGCGGCATTGAAATCGGATCCCTGGCTACGGCAGCCAAGTAGAGAGAAACCCCCGGCTGCTTCCCACCATTTTAGCAGCCCACCACCTGCCAGGAAGGTGGGGGCGTGGTGGAGGGGGCGGCCAGCATCTCCGCCATGGATCCGCTGACCTCTGTGTGAGCCTCAGGCCTGGCTGCCTGGCTGGCTTCTGCAGCCCACGGCCAGCACACAATCCCCCATGACCACATAAACCACCACTGCCCGTTCCCTCCTCCCCACTTTGCTTCCCTGTGCCAAGAGAGAAGCTCCCAGGGACCCCAGCACCGGAAACAGGAAACTGCAGCTTTCCTGTCCTCTAATGAAGATCATGGCCACCCTGTCGCCCCCAGTATCCTCCGCAAAGGGGGCTCGGTCTCTAATCCCCCAGTCCCTGGGTCGTTCACATGTCGGATGGGGATGCTTTCAATTTCCCTTTCCTGGTGGGTGGAAGATCCCGGCTGTGTGGGCACAGATGAGGAATGGCAGGCATTCCCCACCAGGCCGGCTGCTCCCAGCCCACCTCCCAGCCGGCCTCTTTCCCTCCCTACTCTCTCTTCACCCCACGCTTTTACCTCCCCGGGGAGCGAGCTTGGTGTTCAACCCTACGCCAGTCAAGAAACGGGTACCTCCTAGGCTGAGCTCCCTGAAACCCTGGTGTAGACCTAGGTCCACTCCCATCTTTGAAAATCAGGTTGAGTCAGACCTCGGTACTTACAGACCGGGAACTCGGGGGAGCGGGTCCAGGTGCGTATGCTGCCTGTTGAGCAAGAGCAGTGTGCCAGCCATTCCCACTGACCTAAGTCTGTTTCCTTGTGGAAAGAAAGCCGACGAACTGACCCCTTGGCATGGTTGATTTGGTACCTAGATGCAGGGCTGAGTGAACTAAGTGTACGTGAGAATGTATGGTTTGAGCAGGGCCAGGAAGCAGAGCATGGCCCATCTCTTGCCACTGATTTATCAAGGGGCAGCTGAGACTAGCAGAGGATCTAACTTTTCTGCTGTGTGTCTTTGGAGCAGACAGTAGAAAATGGAAGCTTGTGCCTTGAGTAGAGCTGGGCCCATGTGTCATCCTTGCCAGGGGTCAATAAGAGCCTGGGAAAGATCCAGACACAGAGGCCCAGCCTGTACCTGTCTTCACCTTCTACACCAGCAGCCCAACGCCTACTTAGTCCACATCTAGAGGGGATTCTGCTATCAGATGTGCTATCAGGCAAGATCTGTCCATAGCTGAGAAGTAGAAAATAAGAAAGTGGAGCTTGGTGGGACAGTGAGCAAGAATTCTTTCTTCCATCACCGTAGGATAGACACTCTTCCTATGAGCGACATTAACAGCCCCCTCAGATGAAAAGAACCTGGCAGCTGTCCCTTATCTCAGGGGCTCCCAGTCCCAAGTCCAAAGCTACCCAGATTTCCCTTTGTTAGTGATTCATGTACAGTTGCCTGAGCTACTAACCAAGCTCAAATCTCAGTCAAGTCTGTTTGAAGGAGACAATATCTGAGGAAAGCCTGTGAGTCCCCAAAGAGTCAGGAGTCACTAGCAGGAGCAGCAGAACCAGTGTCACCTGCTGAAGGTGATGGCCTTGATTCCTGCACACTGTTGAGGAAGAACCCATGCTGTGTAGACGCCTCACACCCAGGGCTATCACCCAGGGCTATCATCCAGGGCGGTCTGTGACAACCGCCATTTCTCAGCTCTGCACTTTCACCTACACTTGCTGTGTTTTTCATGAGCTGCCCAGGTCATAACATTATTAGTCTTAATATTCCTGGTGGGTGTGACTTGGCCTTGAAGATGACAACCAGGGGAAGGGGCTAGGACCATGGCTAAGGTTCTGCTGAGACTAGCATGTTTCCGGGGCTGCACATAGGTGCACACTGGTGCAGTTAACATTGCACCGTGGCCATCTGGCACCTGCAGGACACCCTCCACACACTGTTCCTTGTGATGCCACCTCTCCCTCTCCCCCACAGATGAGTTCCAGGGAGCAAAGGGGAGAGTGTACGACCTGGACAGGAAAGTATTCCACTTCTGCCTCCCACCTGTCTCTCATTCTTACCCTGTCTCTGACCCTGGCCCTGCTTGGGGCCACTCTAACTGTAGGCTGCTTCTGACAGCAGGATCAGGCTACAGGGCCCTTTGTCCCCTTGGGAGAGAGGGAGGGGCAGGGTGGTAGGTTCTCAGACCCAGGCACCTGTTCCCTTGAGCCACACAGTGTTGAGCTGCCAAGGAAGGGAGACAGGCTCCAGAGCAGCTGAATCGCTAGGCACAGCTGCCTTGACATAGGCACTGTGACTGGCCCTTCCCAGTGTGACCTGCTGGTGCCTCATCTCCACTTCGATTGTATACATTTTGCACCTGATTCTTGGCCAGGTTTATATTCTCTCTTCTCTAGCAGGAGTATCCATCACCTATCTATGTGTCTCTGACTTGTTGAGGCTTTTGAGTACTAAATTTATGATCCTGTCCTATGAGAAGCAGAGGTTGGGAATAGTGTCTCCTGTGGGATCTGAACCCTACTGAAGAAAACCTGAGCATTCAGATGCTCTCCCAGCTCTGGCGCATGTGAAAGGCTGGCCTCATCCACTGACTGGGCTCCCAGTGAAAAGATCCTCATCCCCCCGAGGTGTGTGCTTGCTTTGTCACCCTCTCCGGGCCCCTCCTGGATAAGCTAACTCTTCAGGTGCCAGCTATGTCTCTATCTGAGTGACCAGAGACATTGACTCCCTTGGTTGCTTGTCCATGTCATACCAGGCTGTCTGAGTTCCCGGCTGGCACAGTGGGCACCCTGTAGAGTGCTAGGAAAGCCCTGCACAGCACCAAGGGCAGCCACAACCCCTCCAGTCTCTGTGCCCAGGGGAGTTACTCCATTTTCTCACTCCCTAGAGACCGGCTTGCAGGGCTGCCTCACCTCACCTCCATCTCCTCTTTGTCAAGAAGAAGGTTGACTCTTGTCTGGGTCCCAAAAGTGGCTCTCTGCTGGGCCTGTCCAAGATACAGTGGGCCCTTTGTTAGGGGAAAGGTGGCCTTAGTGATGATAGTTACACTCGAACGCCAAAACATTTCAAATACAGCCTTCTCTGAATGGCCAGTCCCCCGAGTGGCCATGCCATACTCTTCAGTCATGTTGGATAGGCAGGGCTAAGACCATCTTTCTGAAATGTGGTTTTTCCCTTTTTTTTTTTTTTTTTTTTTTCCTGCGGGAGAACCATAGCACTTGCGTTTCCCCACAGTGGGAAGGAACCCTTACCCAGGAACTCATTCTTTTTTATCGCTGTCATGTGGTAGAATTGTTGCTGGCACTTGGACGCCCATGGTCCTTTCTGGACTATCACTACTTAGTTGTGGCCCCGGCTTCCCCTGTTTGTTTTGGTTTGGTTTTTATCATACACAGGAGGATCCCAGCCTGCTGTTCTCTGTGGTGAGGTTCAGGGTGTGTGGGGAGACAGCAGCAGGGCCAGGAGCCTCTCATTCATGCCACCAGTCCTGTCCGCTGTCCCCCATATCATCCTATCAGCACAAGTCCCAGAGCTTCAGAGCATTATGGAGCTGGCACATAGTAGGTGTGTTGTACCTACCTTTCTGAGTAAGCGGTGACTGTCGGGTACACCCCCACATGACAAGCCTGTTTCCAACCAGGCTGTGCCCAACAGGTTTGGCAGCGTATTCCCAAGCCTCAACATGGCAGTGAAACGGCGGGAGCAGGCCTTGCAAGACTACAGGAGGCTGCAGGCCAAAGTGGAGAAGTACGAGGAAAAAGAGAAGACTGGCCCAGTGCTGGCCAAGCTCCACCAGGTGCAGAGGGGGAAGGGAGGGTCGGGGGAGCACCAGAAGCAACAGGGGAAACAGAACCACCATTGCCACAAGAACCTCCTTCCAGGACCAGCGGAACCAGGACACTAGCTATTCCCGTCCGCACCCTTCCTCCCACAGCCCTGACTCCAGGGTCTTGTTCCCCAGGCCCGAGAGGAGCTGCGGCCTGTACGGGAAGACTTTGAGGCCAAGAACAAACAGCTGCTGGATGAAATGCCACGGTTCTACGGCAGCCGACTTGACTATTTCCAGCCCAGCTTTGAGTCCCTGGTCCGGGCACAGGTGAGGCAAGGCTCTTCTGTTGGGAAATCATCTTTGTAGGAACCCAGTCCCCATTAGACATAGCCAGGCTCTGCAGAGACAGCTGTACCTCCCTGCCTTGGGCACTGTGAGAATCCGTGTGGTGCCCCAGTTAACCCTGGGGCCCAGCACTGATACTGTGCCGGGATTTCTGTTGGGCATCCTCCACTGGCAATCCACTTAATCCCAGCCCTGTGGTAGACAGGGCTCCTTTTTGTTTAATCCTTTACCCCTTGAGGTCTTCCTCCCACGCTTAAGCAGCAAGAGTACAGGCTACATCTTTAGCCACCACTTTAACTGAGCGGGCCTTTTTCAGAGGTGGCTGGGAGGGCTGTAGAGCCACTGCCTGAGGACCCAACAGGAGACTTCCATTAGCCTGAGACCACAGGAGCCCTAACTTTGGGCTTCCTAGAGAGGGTCCTGAACAGGCTGAGATGCTGGCCACTAGCTATGATGTGCCCCCTAGTGGAAAGGCAGGTGGAGGGCAGGCTGCTCTGGGGGTAGCAGTCAGAGGGTAGAACACAGGCCAGAGCCCAGGGTCTCCTGCCACTGAGACAGTGGAAAGCCCCTGCCCTCCCTTACCCATTCATCTTTAGGCAGTTTTTAGCTAGGATTGTTCTTCCCACTGGCAAGGTGGGAGAGGCAGTGGTATTAGAGCCAGGAGCAGGGCTTCTCCACATGGGCCTCCTTACTAGTCACAGGCGCTAGGCTGGCTTCCATCTCAGGACTCCAACACTAATTGATCGCCAAGCTCAGGCTTCTTGTCCCCAAGCTCTGCCTGCTCTGCTTCTTGTCTTACCTGCGCCTCTGGTGCCCTCCAGTGGACACCATCATTCCTTGTTGCTTTCATAGTCACAAGTGCCCTGGGTAAAGCCTGATTTCCACTTCCCAACCTTCATTATGGGGTGACACCTAAAGCCATGGAGTAGAATGCTTGACATCACAAAACCCAGGCAAGGATTGAACTAGAGCCTGGTCTTCCTAATGACCCATATTTTCAGTGCGGTGCTCTCTAGGGAGCCAGACAGACAATGGAAGGGGGAGGTGGTGTTACCATGTCTCTGCAGGTGAGGGTTGCCTTAGCTGTTCCACCCTCTATTTGGATGAGGAGTGGATTGGGGGGGTCTTGGCCTGCCCTCTTTTGCCATGACACCTGCTTCTGCTTTCAGTGACCACCCCCAGATCCTCAGAGGAAGCTCCAGGGTGCCCAGACTATGGGGTACCCTGTAACTAAGCAGCAGGGTAGCCAGGGTTGTTTACCACCGCCCCTGTGCCAGCCTCCTCCTCACCCGGCTGCTGCTGCTATTAGTCACTAGAGAAGTGAGCATTCCTGGTGACTCACCAGGCAGTTTGGCCCAGGCAAAGGAATTGGGGCCCCCCATACTTGGCCTAGTGGAACCCAGCCTGGGGGGGTTGGGAGAGACTTCCTAGGATGCCACTTCCCATTGGCCCTTACTGCACGGCCACGCTCCCAGGCACTGTCTTCCAGTTTCTCAGGTGGAAGGAGACTCCTAGAGACAATCTCAAATTTGAGGTACTTGAAGAAGGTGGAACACTTCAAAGAGTATGTGCTATCATGTCAGAAAGTGGAAACTGAGGCAGAAGTGGCCTCTGACCTCTGTGGAAAAGTCTTTGTCTCTCATCTGGAGAAAACCCTCTGCCCTCAGACCTAGCTCCCACCTCTCCCCCTGACACTCTCACCATGTCACTGGTGCTGTTAAGCATCAGTGGTGCTTTTCATCTAGGCGGCTTAACCTGGATGCGATAATGAGCAAAAACGGGAAGGGGTGGAGTCTGGGAAGCTGTCACCTCCCCTAACTGGACTTCTAGAAACAGCTCTCAAAATGGGGAGCGAGTGTCTGCCATGTTCTTTTTCTATAACCAAAGGCCCCTGGCTCCTCTCCTAGCTCAGAAAAGGCAGTAAACCCCAAGTCTGCCCTTGACCACACACCACTCCCTGGCACTCTCAAATACATAGTGCCTAGCTCATACTAACTGTTTGGGGGAGCCAGAGGTTTAAAGGATAGCACTTCCTTCACCACAACCCCACCCCCCATGGAACTATTGACTCCCTACTACTGAGGCCTTAATCTTTCTCTTCAGTAGACATTCCCAAACCCTCAGCTGTGGTTCCACCCATCCCTTGGCTGCTGGGTGACAGGGTGAGAGATCTGGAAGGTGGTGATGGAGTAGGTGAGAACTCTCCTACCACCTTCAGCCAGAAGCAGCCCATAGACCCAGAACCAGGCCCTGCTTGTACCTCTTGGCTGCTTTGCTGAGTGGGTGCTGTGTGGAACCAGAGTCCAGTTCTTGCCAACAACTCTTGCCTCCTACCCAGGTGGTGTACTACTCAGAAATGCATAAGATCTTTGGAGACCTGACCCAGCAGCTTGACCAGCCAGGCCACTCAGATGAGCAGCGAGAGCGGGAAAACGAGGCCAAACTAAGTGAGCTCCGAGCCCTCTCCATCGTGGCTGATGACTGAGCCCCTGTTCCTCAGGAGTCCTCAGGCTCCTTGGGACACAGATGACATCTCTATAGTCTTTGCTTTTGGCAGGCATGGATGCATGGACCTCCCAATGGCCAGCCAGCTGGAAACAGGTAGCCACTCTTCTGCCTTGCCAGTTCTCAGACTTTAAAATGCCTCCATTTCCATGAGCCTGGCACTAGGAGCTTCACAGGCTGCTGTTTCCCTGTGCCCAGTGCTTAAAAGCAATATAGAAAAAAAAAACCCAGGGGCCTTTTTACTTCCAGAGCCGTCCAGAGTGTGCTATAGTCTGGCCAGCAGGAGCCTTTAGAAAGGCCTGGGCTCTCTATGGAACTTGAGGCCTTAGCTGTCTACCTCCAGAGGACCTACTCTAGGAAAGCCATTATCCCCTCATGTTGACTTGAGACTGTTGGTTGAGGCACAGTGGCCTGGAGAGCAGAACGCAGGTCCCTTAGCTGTGGTGGGCCCCCAAGCCAAGCTACAGGTCCAACACAGGGACAAGTCCCCAGTGTTTAACTTTCCTTTGAACTGTGACTTTGTCTCTAAATGTCCACTATACAGAATGTCACACATTGATTCGCTGGCCTTAAAGCAAGGCTTGTGTCTCACCTGTTATTGGAATTTTATTTTCAAGTAAAGTTTCCAGTAAAACATTAGTGTGCTTTAAACTGACACCATGGGGGATTCACCACAGCTTTGCCAGAGCCCTGCAAACTTGGCAGAGGGACTTTATTCAATCACAACCCGTGGCAGCTCACTGCGTCACTGCCTGCCTGCCTTCTGGAGAGAACTGAGGATTGGCATGCAGGGAGGGCACAGGCAGCCTGTAAGACAAGAGCTACAGGGACACAGTTTGTTTTTGACTTTGGTTTATTTAAAAAACAAAAAGGCAAAAAAAAAAAAAAAAAAACAAATACCAACAAACAACTTTATATACAAAGTCAAACTGAAACCACAGATTATGGAAAGAGGCAAGATTTATGGGAAACGGAAAAAGGGCGAGGCTAGAGCCAATACCACATTCTGAACACAAGAGCTGGAGAAAGAAGTGCTGGTTCTTCTGGCAAGTTGGGGGCAGCTGGAACACAGTGTTCTACTGACAACCTTGACCCAACGCCTAGTGCTTCCTAGCATGGGCTCCATCACCTAACGGACACTGCAGCCTGTGAGACTCCTGCCGTCCACAGGAAGGACATTCTGGGCCTCACCGGACTCTACGCCCATTCCTTCCATTTATTGGCATCAGACCTTGTTCCTGTCTGGAAAAGCCTTTTCCTTCCGTCTTGCTCTAAAATGGACGAGGACAGGAGACAGCACAAGACTACAGGGACCCTGGGAGAAATTCCAAAGTTGAGAGCAAAATGACATTCTAAGGGGTGCAAAAGATGTTGTATTTAGTTGTAACTGGAACTGGGGTTCCTCACACAGCCATCCACATAGCACAAACCCCATTCTGATAGCTTGATGTCCCCTGCAGAGGCTGAGCACAGAACTCAGCCACCCCTGCTGTGGCTCCCAGGCCCTGCTCCAGCTGCTTTCAGGTACCAAAAGAGCTCAAATGTCATCAGCTCCATCGCAGACCTCACTAGACAGCCACTCAGTTGCTAGGTGTTGGCTCCTCTTTCTCTACCCAGCTGTCAGCCTGTGTGAGCACATAAAACAACCATGAGGATGGGGCTTTTCCCACATACTGTGACTAGAGTGCAGAGCACGGGGAGCAGCCGAGTCTCCTAAGATCCCAGCAGATGGAGGACCAGCATGGCAAGGAAGGGCCAGCTTCCTCTCCAGAGGCTAGCTCCACTCTGCAGTGTTTGTGGCTTCATCAAAAGTAACTATGGCTGCCCTTCAGCCATCCTACCTTTTCAACCATCCGCTGCATCTCAAGGTGCAGTGGGGTCAGGCGCCTGCGGAAGTCCTGCAGCTGGCGCTGAAGCTGATTCTTCTGTCGCTCCGCTGTCCGGGCTGTCTCCTCTGCCTCTGCCAGCCGTGCCCGCAGCTCCTGCATCTCTGCTGCCAGTGTCTTATTTGTCACTTCAGTGGCTGAGAAACGGTTATGGCTCTCCTCTGAAAGGTAGGCGAGGACATGGCAGAAAGGCTCTCTCTGCTCAGTCAACTGGAGCACAGGACGAAAGCCTGAGGCCTAAAGAGTGGTGTCCCCTTAGTCCCTGTGACACCACACTCACCAAGCTTAAGTTCCAGTGTGTGAATCTTGTTCTCCAGGTACAGGCGGCCACTGTCTTGCTGCTCTGCACGCTGTAGCAGGCTCCCCACGTTGATGAGGCTGCCATTGTGGGGCACCAGGCCTTTGTGCTCTGTGGGGGCAGTACCTGGCTTTGTGCTCTTCCCTGAAGGAGGCAGTAGATCCAGGTTCCCTAGAGGAGACATGCATGGTATCAGGAGAAAGTGGCCCACCATGGCCCCACTCCCTGCAGGCCACGGAGCACAAGACATACCAAAGAGCACCTCTTCCGGAAGCCCATCATCTAGCACCTCGGGGCGGCTATACTGAAGACTCCGGTACTGGCAGATGTTCTGTGTCACCACTCTACTAACCAGCTGCTTGGCCTACAGAGAACACAGCAGGACACCAACTGGCCACACACCTGCCTCGGGGAGACCAGAAGCCTGCAAGAGCTCTGCAAAGGCCCTCCAGAAGGGCAGGGGGGCAGAAGAGAGGCTTACCTGCTCAGCACTGAGCTGTATCCCGAGTGTAAGGAGGGCCCGTTCCAGGTCTCGCCGGTGCAAGTAGCCACACCAGTTGGCATCAAAAAACACAAAAGCCAGAAGGCAGTCCAGGGGGAGTACAGCTGAGGGATCCAGCTCCTTAGGCTGCAAAGAAAACAGAGAAATGGGCTTTACAAACAGTTCTCAAGGCTAAAGGGCACAGTACACACATGACTAGGAGCTGCTGGCAGCAACAGGTGCACCTCATAACTGGAGGCTCAGGTGTAAGGGCCACAGGCGGCTGTGGGCACATTCCCAGGAGAACATGACCTGTTCCCTAATCAGATCTCTCTCATCTACCCTGACAGGGAGAGTGGAGTGTTCTCCATGAGTCAAGAACCACGGTTGGTCTCTTGTCTAGGGAAGAGGTCATTGGTAGCATGCCTCACCCAGGAAGGGGCAAGTTCCCACCCGCAAAGCACAGAAAGGGGCAAGGTCTCACCATGTCCTGAAGAGAAGAATACTCCATCTCTGACTGGTTTGAGGCAACAGAGCGAACCTCCGTTTCCTCCAGCTTTGATCCTGCTACAGAAATCCCAAGCTCAACATGTAGCGAGGGTGATGGTCTACACCCCAAAGAGCAGCAGCTCTCAAACTGTGGGCTGAGAGCCCATTGGGGCTCAAGCAACCCTTTCACAGGGGTTCCATGTCAAATATCTTGTACATCAGATATTTGCATTTCACTTCATAACTACAGCAAAATTAGTAGTAACAAAATGTAGTAACAAAAATGATTTTATGGTTGGGGGTCACCACAACATGAGGAACTGTATGAAAGGGTCAGCGTTAGGAAGGTTGAGAACCACTGCCTAAAAGGAAGCTACCACAGCCAGCCCCAGAGAGTAACTACCCCAAACACACCGAACTCCTCCTCTCCATCATCCCTCAGAAGCAGCAGGTCTGGGTCCAAGGCCATCTCACAGAGGTCCTCCGCTGCCTCACCCCGGGCCTTCTCCTCCTCTTCTCCCCCTGAAGAGGGCCGTTTGGGCAGAAGCCCATCCTCCTTCTAGAGAAGTAGAGCAGCATGGTGAGGAGAAGCAGGACCCGTGTACTGCTAACGCTAACAGTTGCTAACACTGAGGTATCTGAGCACTAGTTGTGCTGCCTGCTGTGGGATCCACCACATGCTCATCGGTATTTTTCATACCAGGATCAGTAGGGGCACATCTTGACCCCTGAGGTATTTTCTGGAGGCAATCTTAGTTGTAGAAGCAATTATGTGTACATGAAAATATCTGGACAAGAAGTCAAGTTACATTTTAGAAATGGCTAAAAACCAGTTTGTCCACCTAACCATCACCAATCCCAACTTTTAGGCATTCGGACTGGCATTTCTATGCTGCCGTGGCTTACTAGCCACACTCCTTCCCTCTTCTGGGCCACTTGCTCTGGGTATACTTCCTAACTGTGTGGCCACATGCAGGGATTTATCTTCCTGGGCCTCAGCCCAGCCCCAGCTTCCAAAGAATGAGTAGTAAGATAAAGGAGCAATGCAACTGGATGTGCAAAGTACCTAAAACGGTGCCTGACACGTGAGGGACCTGAATCACACTAAGCATGATCATGTGTAGGCCTCAGGCCAGCCCAGGGCTGAGAACAGTACTCACCAGTGGGTTGTCTGACTCGGCAGCTGTGCCCTCATTCTGTACCTCATCCTTGGACACCTTCACTGCCTCCTCCTTGACAGCCTCCTCCTCTTTGACCACATCTTCCTTGGCTGTCTCCTCCTTCTCAGGTTCAGGGGGAGACACGACTTTTTCTGGAAGGCTCAGCAGTGTCTTATAAATCCTATAGCCAAAATCCCTCTGCAGCATCTCTACAAACAGCTCAGCCAGCACCACTACCTGTTGGAAGAGGTGCAAGGACCATGGCATCAGGGAAGAGGACGAGCATGCTGCTGCGCTATCCCTTCATCACACTCGTGACCTCTCTCCAGCACTTGCCTCGAAAGAGATCCTTTCTTTTGGCCTCCGATCCTCCACAATTGCATGGAGAGACAGGTTGGCACAGCCGAGACGTGCCATCACAGCAGGTTCTAGAGGAGGCGGAGGGGCCTCTGGGAGATCAGTGTCCACATCTTGTTGTGTGGTGGCCTCCGTTGTCTCTGTGTTCTGTTTAGAAGTGTCTGCTGCTTGCTCTGACGCATCAGGGGCCTGTTCAGTAGGCTCTGCCTCCTGTGACAATAGCTCAGGTTTGACCCTCTGGGCCCTAAGGTCAGGGCACCTACTTTTGAGATAAGGGCTCATGTAGCCAAGGCTAATATCAGATTCACTATGAAGATGAGAGCAACTCCAGGCTCTGGAGCCTCCTGCCTCCACCTCCCCCATGGTGGAGTTACAGGCCTGTGGCACCATGCTCAGCTTCCCTGCATTTTCCTCCAACTTAGCCTTACCCCTAATGCCTCCTGGGCTTGGGAAGCTGCCTCTGTGGCTTTCTGCTGACACAGTGCCTCCCACTCCTCCAAGGTGGGCATGATGGTCCACACATCTGGCAGGTACACCACAACTGTGTGTAACCGCCGGGGCGGCCCTGGCTGCAAGTACTGAAACTCGGCAAAGCGCCACCTGTTCACAGCAAAGAGAAAATAAAGTCCTCAACTGTGACATCCTCACAGGTGTCCCACTCACAGACAAGTACCTCTGTTTCCAATCAGCACTCCATGCGCACATGCTGCATGCCAAGCCGTGAGTACAAACATAAAGCCACACGCCAAAGCCTCAGTGGTTAGGCAACAGGGCGACACAGTAAGCAGATACATGTAGGAGCACTAAGGCATTGAGGAGCACTGGGTGTGGCTGAGGTGTCAGCTTCCATCAGTCTCACAGCCCTGAGTTCTCAGTCATCTATGAGCAGTTAGGGGTAGGCAGGCAGGAGCTGTGGCAGGAGAGAACCCAGAGGGCAGAAGCCAGGCTCCTGACACCCCACAGCGAGCTGGCCACATGGGGAAGGCCACTCACCATTTGGTGCAGGTGCTCAAGTCAATGCCAGTCTGGGCTTGTGCACAGCGGATGGCTGTGCGCACCAGCACCTGTGGGTCTGCCTGGGGGTCGAGGCCATCCAGGGAAGGAGACCACTCACCCCCAACCAGCACTGCCTCGTCTTCTTTCCGGCCCAGCAAAAACTGCAGAGAGATTGGAATAACGAAACATGGCCTGCGTCTCCCACAGTGAGGCAAGGCTGCTGCCCATCAAGAACTGAGCCAGCAACAAGTAGTTAGGGCCACCACCTGGGGCTCTAGGGCCATTCACTCAAACCAGCCACCTGACTCGTCTTCAGAGGGAACATCTTTACACTGTCCTGCATAAAGTGAGGGCCGTCAGCTCTGAAACACTTGAGTCTCTAGTTACTGCACAGGAGCCCAGCTGCTGAAAAGGTGGTGGCCGGCCAGCACATCCTGCCTCCAGGAAGCCAGCCCTTACCTTTAGCTGCTTCAGAGGATGCTCTGGTGTCTCCCGTGGCTCAGCCATGTCATCCACAAACAACATGCAGCAACGATACAGCTCCTCCAGGCCCGGGGAGGAGAGCAGCAGCACCTGCGCAGAGAACAAGGTGCTCAGCCGAATTCTGTCCCAGCAAGGTGACAGTCACAGCAGCCCAGTCAACTGACCTTGGAACTGTAAGTGGGGTCACTGTCCACAGGGCTGGGCTCAGCACCAGTGTCTGGAGCTGCCTCCTTCTCTGCAGACACCTGGATCCGACTTGGGTGGTGGAGGGAAAAGGGCTGGCTCAGAGGGAAGGCTGACAGCCAACTCAAGTGAACGGAAAGAAAATCCGAGGGGACCAGGAGGCTGCGGTAACGTCGCTGGAGTTCTAGGAAGTCACAGGTAGGACTGCAGGAAGACAGCAAGGGAATCCACTGAGCAAACACTCAGCATTAAAGAAGGGGCTGGAAAGACAGCTAACTCAGAGGTTAGGAGCATTTGCTGCTTTTATAGAGGATCTGGGCATAGTTCCCAGAACCTACAAGGCAGCTCACAATTATCTGTAACTTCAGTTCTGGAGGCCCTGACACCCCTTTCTGACCTCCAAAAGCACCAAGCACACATGTGGTACACTTATATACATGTAGGCAAAACAGTCGCATATAAAATAAACCTTTAAAATTTTTTTTTTAATAAAACTGCAGAGCCAGCAGAATGACTTATGGTGGGTAAAGGAGTTTGCTGTGCAAGCCTGTTCATCCCCCAAACCCATACAGGTAGAAGGAAAGAACCGCCTTCACTGACTCACATGTGTGCAACTGGCAGGCATGTATCCTACCTCCCACCCCATCATACAGTAACACAGTGAGTGAATGAATGAATGAACCAACAAACAAGTGAATAACAAAACCACAAAAGACTATATAATAGCACTTTATTCAGTTTGAGAAATAGATTCTAATGAGGGATCTCTCAAGGGGTAAGGATGGGCCCCGCATTATCACTCGATTATAAATTCCATAGCAAAGAAAGTCAAACTGGGGAAGAGGAAAAAAAAAATCACAGAAATGGTCATGGTCTTTTTTTAAAGATTTACTTTAATTACATGTATCTGTGTATGCATACGTGCACCTGTGTGCGGGCTCCCAAGGCCTGAAGCATCAGATTCCTCTGGAGCTGGAGGTACAGACAGTTGTGAGCCGCCTCATGAGGGTGCTGGGAACTAAACTCATGTCCTTCGGAAGAGCAGCATGGACCCTTAACCCCAGCCCAGAAGTGTTTGTGGTCGTGATAAACAACTCACTGTCAGTAACAAAAAAGCTCAACTGCCTAGGAAAAACTATGAAACACAACATGATAAGAAAATAAATACATATGACATGAAAGCCTGTGAAAAGAGTCCTGGGGCTGGGCGCGGTGGCACACACCTGTGATCCCAGCACTCTGGGAGGCAGAGGCAGATGTATCTCTGGGAGTTCAAGGCCAGCCTGGTCTACAAAGTGAGTCCAGGACTGCCAAGGCTACACAGAGAAACCCAGTCTTACACCCCCCCCCCAAAAAAAAGGGTTCTGCCCCCTGAGTTCAGTCCCTGGGACTGACATATGGTGGAAGGAGAGAACCAACTCCTGAGGGTTTCTCTCTGACCTCCACACAGTAGCCCACACAAATGAACATGCAAATATGTACCCATAAAAAGTAGTAAATGTAAAGCATGCTTTTAAAGTATCAAACTCACTTCTAATTAGAAATGCAAATCAGAATGGCACTTTTCACCAGAGAAATTACAATGACACAGTATAGGAAGGCCAGGCGGTGGCAGCACACACTTGGCATACCTGCACTCGGGAGGCAGAGGGAGGCAGATCTCTGTATAAGGCCAGCTGGACTACAGCCTGAGTTCCAGGGCGGCCAGGGCTACACAGAGAAACCATGTTTCAAAAAAACATAAACAACAACAAAAAAAGAAAAGGTACATGAAAACAGTTTTGGCAGTGAATGGTACAAGAAGACAAGGACTTTGTGACCTTCTGGTGGCTGTGTAAGTGGATATAGCCTCTGATAGAGAACTGGTAATAGCTACCAAAACTGGAACAAGGCCAGGTAGGGTGGCATTTGCCTTTAATCCTAGCAGTCAAAGAAAAAAAAAGCTGGCATGGTGGCTCACAAGCGCAGTGCCGGTGCTGACGAGGTAGGCACAGCAGCCTGGACACCTGAGCCTGCCTAGCCACGCCCAAGCAGCAGAAGCTCCTGTCTCCACAAAATGCTAGGCAGCACCTGAGAGGTGATAGCTGTGTCCTCTAGCCTTCGCACATGCACCCAAACATGCATGTGAACCCACACACACGAACAAATATGTGCACGTGCACACAGAACAAGACTGACTAACACGCATTCACACCAACCGTGTGTGGCAGGTCCCCACGGGTGGATGGGTTGGTTTTCGAAGAGGCGGCCTAAACACATCCTCACACGTCCAAATAGACCATGTCTCATGTACCCTAGAAACCATTGCTGTGCAGGTCGGAAGCCCTCCCAGCCTTCACTCACCTGTCAATAGTATAGGGAGTGAGATGAACCCGGTAAGGAGGCAGGTCATGCCGAGGTTTCTTAGCACCCCAAGGCTCTCCACCAGCCCGCTGTTTGCGTTTCTTTGAGTCATAGTCGTCACTGGAGATAGAGCCATCATCAGAAATAAGAAGCCATATTGTACAAAAGAACTAGAAAATACCTGAACAATAAGAAATGGATACAAATAGTGTGTAGCTCAGTGGTACAACACTTGCTTAACCTGTGCGAGGCCCTGGGTTCAAGTCCAGCACCACACATGCATACAAAAGAGTCATGCTAGCAAATATGGACAGATTAATTACTGACATTAAGATAGGAAAGTAAACTCTTTCATCATACAAACACAAGGTACAGCATATATACATAAAATATTATAAGAAGAAAAAAAAAGAACAGCTTTAAAATAGAGCTTGGTGACCTAAATTTGTTCCCAGAACCCCCATGGTGGGAGGGAGGAAGGACCCAATCTCTGCAAGTTGCCTGATCTCCACACATATAAATAAACAAATCTCCATTCACACTAAATAAATGTAAATTTGTAAAAATGTAAATACTGGGGATAGTCATGTTCCAGAACTTTACCTGTTGAGCATCCTACAGGCTCTGAGTTTTAGAATTTTTATTTCATTTTATGCACATGCACACACAAACAAGGATGCCGTAATACACATGGAAATTGGCTCTCTCCTTCAACTATTTGGGTCCCAGGGATCAAACTCAGGTCATCAGGTTTGGTGGCAGGTGGGTTTCCCTGCTGAACTACCTCTCTAACCCATGGTTTAGGATCTTTGACAGTCTCTTACTCTATAGCCCGGGCTGATCTCAGATTTACTATGTAGCCGAAGCTTGTCTTGAACTCATGGCCATCAACCCTCTAGTAGATAAAGAACTAGAAGGATTGGGGTTAAAGATGTACACCACCACAACTAGCTTAAAATAATTTTTATTTTATTTTGGTTTTTCAACACAGGATTTCTCTGTGTATCCTTGGCTGTCTTGAATCTCAGTTTGTAGACCAGGCTGACCCTGAACTCACAGAAATCCACCTGCCTCTGCCTCCCAAGTGCTAGAATTAAAGCCAAGTGCCACCATGCCCAACTTTTAATTTTTTAAGAATAAATATTTTAATTGGATAAAACGGAGAGAAAAACAACAAAAAACCTTTTGCTCTAGTAATTCTACCCTTGAAAAGCTATCTCCCGGGGGGGGGGGGGGGGCAGTATAATGCAAAAATGCCAAGCCACATTATGGAGTTCATGCGTTCTCTCTGACAAATGAACTGAGTGGCTTCAAATATCCCATCATTAAGGCAGTCACCAAGATGTTGCTTCAAGAGAGTCCTAGTTCTTAGTGGTGTGGCCGCTGGTAAGCCGCGATTGTCCAGGTAACACCCTAAACACCAACACTAAGTAATGGAGCAAGCCAAAAAGACATAAAAGGAGACAAGGGGAGAGGGAGTTATTGTTCTGTGGTGTGTGCTCGCGTGGATCGCCCCACACCTGTAGCATTCAGGTAGCATCCCTTTGAACTCAGTGGGTTCCAAAAAAAAAAAAAGAAAGAAAGAAAGAAAGAAAGAAAGGAAGGAAGGAAGGAAGGAAGGAAGGAAGGAAGGAAGGAAGGAAGAAAGAAAGAAAGAAAATGAAGGTAAGGGGATAATGTTAAGGAGGTGGGCAGAGGGGAGATTGGAGTAGTATGAGATATACTGTATCCATGTATGAAACTGTCAGAGGAAATTTAGAATAGTCTTAAAAAAAAAAAGTAAGTAAGTTAGTAAATTCAGGGCAGGAGGAATGAGAAAGGCTAATGGGGGGAATTTAATCAACCTGTATTTTAGATTTGTAAGAAATGAGAAAGAATAAACATTTAAAGAAGATCGTGCTACAGTAGGGGGAAATGGCTAAACACATTCAAATACCTTAAACTCTGAGATGACTGTCACAGACCATGCACTTGTGTGCAGAAAGAAACTAGAAAGGTCACAGGGAAGCTGCAACAGGAGGCTGTTTTCCCCTGCAAAAAAAAAAAATCACTTCCCAAAGGCTTCCTGTCATCAGTAGGTCATTTCAAAGAAGGCTACAACTTTACCTTCCAATGTTACTATTCTATTTTTCTCTTGTTTCGAGACAAGGTTTTAAGTAGCTTGGACTGGCCCTTGCATTCCTAACCATCCATGACCCACAGAGCCAGCAGGAAGCATGCTGGGGGGAGAGGAAGGAGCAGTAGACTCCTGTCTGAAGACCTTAGCTGCTCACAAGAGCAATCCAATGTCAGGGTTATTCCCTGCATCCCAGAGCCAGGAGTTTAACATAAGGCTGGGCTAATGGGCAAAACACCCACGTGGTCAAATCCTTTATAAATTGGCAGGTTTTCTCAGAGTGACTAATTCCTAATGTTCCCCCTTCCTACTTCACACATTCTCACTTCTGACAGGCAGTAGAATCTTCTTCCAGGATGACACCTTGTTTCTCTAAAAGCTATAACCCTGAAGCCCCTTGACCAAAGTAACACACTGCCAGTGATACACCAGGGCCTGGCAATCAAATGCAACTGCCAGCCACAGCCAGAATTCCAACTGAAAGCAGCAAACCCACAGTCATTGGTTTCCAACCAGGTCACATAAACCCTCAAGGTACTTGCTATGATTCTGTACTGGAGGCTTTCATAAGCTTACAGAATGGTGAAGGGGAAGATCCTTGCAAACAGAAGCCCAGGAAGATGCACTAGACAAGCGGTCTAGGCAAGCCACATACGTGTGGAGGAATGGAGAAGGGAACAAAGGCTTTCAGGAGTGGAGATGATATAGAGAACAGCCCCAGACAAATCTGCAGAGGATGCACAGCAGCCTTCCTGCACCAGGACTGGCTACATCACCTCCCCTCGGCTTTCCTCATTATGCCTCACTTACTCCAAGTGTTTGCCAGAAACTGCTTCTCAGCTCTTACCAGCATGTGGGAGCCAGGGTACAGTTATTTCAAAGAAAATCATAGCATGAGGAAACTTTCTATAGTGATCTTACCAGGGGCAGGGTGCTATGAGGTAAAAAATGTAGTCAAGAGTCTGACATTTCAATCTAAATCAGTTTCACTTTATGATTTTTATAAAAACAAAAACAAAAATTCAAGGCAACAAGGAGATAAAGGTAGAATAGAAATAAAGGCAAATAATACTAGTTGAAATCAGGTAATGGCTTGAAGATCCGTTTTTATCTTTCCATTCCCTTTGCATATATTGAATTTTCTATTATAAGAAGCTGAACAGAAACTCTCAAGGACAGTGAAGATATGAACTTGAGACACACTGAGCATGCTCCTGGAAATTCCCAGAATGTGCAGATAATATAGGACCACAGGATATCTCAAGTGCTGGAATCAACCACGTTTGCTGCACATTAAGGACAAGAAAACTTCAGCACATGACAAAGCCGGAACTACTGAACATACGGCAGCCTGTGTATCATAACACTGTTATACAAAGTATACTGGAAGAAGCCATCTTCAATTAGGAACTAAAACATTCTGTAACAATCCCTTCTTTGATGTTACTGTCTTCTAACAATTCTTGCTATCTCTCTGTTACTGACTGGAAACGAAAGGGAAATTTTGTATTTTTAAGTATCTGGGGCTGAGGAGCTGGCTCAGTGGCAGGTGCTTGCTACCTGCTGGATCTCCAGCGCGGGTGTCAAAGCTGCTGTGCTGACAGCCTGTGATCCCAGTGCTGGAAGGGGCAGGAAGGAGCATCTCTAGACCTTGCTGACCAGTCAACCTCGCCAAAATGGCACACTTCAGCGAGACTCAATCTCTAGCACCAGCAAACAGAAACCAGTAAAGTACAACAGAAGACAACGAACATCAACCTCCTGTCTCCATATCCATCTGTACACACCGCCATACAAATTCACAGAACATACATGTGTGCAAAGTATCTCAAAATGGAAAGTGATAAGCAAGCTAGATATGGTGGCACCCACCTGTCAACCCAGTAGATAGAAGGGAGACAGAAGGAAGAGGATCAGGAGTTCAAGGTTATCCTTAGCTACATACTGAGTTCAAGGCCAGTCAGTACTACACCTGTTTCAAAATAAAGTATCTCAGCTGGGCAAGTGTGGGCAAACACACTTATAATCCCATCACTAGGCAGACAGGAGGATCTTCATGAGGTCAGGCTGCACTATGCAGTGAGACCCTGTCTCAAAAAAGCAAAACAACAAAAACCCTCAGTGTGAGACTTGGAAATATAAACTGTATTAAATCTCAGCTTTGCTGAGGTAGTGTATATAGAGATATGTTTGTATGTATGTTTTAATGTGCCTGCCTTTCAAAAAGGGGCTAGGCTCTATCTACAGAGGTACTGTCAACAGGTGTCAAAGGTGGAACATGGCTCCTAGAGGGAAATGTGACGCCTGTTCATTCTCTCACCTTCGGCCCTGGTCCAGTCTTCCATGAGGACCCCGAGCAGGAAATCTGTTCAGGTGGCTCAGGTGAAGTGTATGGGATGTCTGGAAGAGACTCAGAGCTGAAGAAAGGAAATGGCCGGTGACTCAAAAGCCCTAAAACCCCGTCCAGGTTCCTCCTCCTCTTCCTGTGTAGAGAAGTACCCCCTTCTGTTCTGAGAACATCTGTTACTTGTCACTGTGGAAGTAACAAGTCCTTTCTTAAAAGAATACCCCATAAAGCCACACCCCAACTTGCATGTTGCCAGTACTCACGCTTCTGAGGGAAAAGTGGGGGAATGCGGTGAGGCTGAAAGATCAACTGGGGCTGAGCTCCCAGGATCCCTTGCTTCTGGCCCAGAGCTGCCACATGCAGAAGGGGAGGTGCTGGAGACTTCAGTAAGGGCTGAAGGAAAATAGCAAGTTCAGGGGATCCCCATGTTGATACCATGGAGAGACAGGCGCCCCACCCCCTCAACAAAAGGAAGGATTCTACCCAAAAGTCAGGGCACAGGACTTCCTTCCCTTCCTCCCCTTTGCCGAGCACATGCTAAGGAGATGAAAAATACCTGGTTGGAGAGCGTCTGCACCTTGACAGCATTCCAGGGCACTGCCTGGCCTGGGTTATAGGCAGCCTTCACCAATACTTTCTCACCAAGCTGGGGTAGTCGGCCCTTTACCACACTGCCAGCACAAAAACCAGGAGGCCCCATTAGGAGGGACCCTGAACAAGTACCCTGACTGCCCCCAGGAAGCCCTTCCCATCAAGATTTCTTAAACCTTGCAGGAAAATAGCAAAGCAGTGGTTATAAAGAGGGGCCCCACAACATGCAGACAGACCCGAACCCAACAACCATCCCCAGAAGAGACTAGCCACAAGCAAGCCTACCTTAGCTGAAAAAAGACTTCTTCATCTACCACCCCAAAGTAGTCATGCAAGCTGGTAACAATGCCAGTGAAGACCCGCTGCTTCTCCCCACCCTGCAAGAGAAGAGAGGAGGTCAAAGGCAACAGGAAGCAACCTGAACAAAGTCATGCTCTGCCACTAGGACCTCATCTCCAGCCACAATGGATCCAGCTTGTGCCATTACAGGGACGTTCACATGGAAAGAAACCTAGCAGACGCAGCATATCTATGTAGAGAGAAGAAGCTAATTCTTGACTTTCATATGTCTAGGATTTTTCAGTCCTTTATTCCCAAATGCACCAAAAGATCTCTCTGGAGCCAGATATTAAAGATTCCCCAGTCTAGGAAATTCCCCAACACTGGCTTACTACCAGTACAAAAAAATCAGGGATGCTGGCCACTGTGACACAAGAAACAAAACAACAGACATCTAAACATCCTAGGGTAGCCCCAGAGGGGAACTTACTAGAATGGGAACCCAACATACCTGAAGGTGCCTGGCATTTTGGGACAGGTCTGTGGCCACAGGAGGAGTAAGCAAACCAGGAGGAGGACCCAAAAGAGATGTTGAAGCTGCGCCTAGAGGGACAGAGAAGCAATCTCCAAGAACTGCACCTACCAGCCTGAGCACTAAGGACAGCCTGAGGATTTTGTAAACCCAGAAGTCAAGGTGGCTCCGATCAGCTACTCAAGACATTCAGGGAAACACCCAAGAAGCAGAGTTTTAAAAACTGAGTACAGGGCACATCCTCAGTGAGGCCAGGTATGGAGGGTAAGTACCTGAGAAGTTTCGTCCCCCTGGAAGTGGGTTGATCCTCTGGCGCTTAAACTGGGACATTGGGAATGTTGTCCTTTCAAGGTCTTGGGGGGGAACCTTCGATCAAAAAAAAAAAAAAAAAGAAAAAGAAAAAGAAAGAAAGAAGTTAACAGCTTGAATGGAAAACTTCCATCAGTACCAGGAAAATAAAACGGAAAATCTTAATGAAGTGAAGCTTTTACAGTGAGGAGATGGGTACTAAAATGGGGGAGGTGGCGAGGTAGCAGAAGAGGAAATGAAAATAGGTAATCATGTTACTCCAGTTTGTCCACACAACAGCCGAGTGCTGGGTACTAGTGACATGCTGGTTTACAAGCAAGGAAACTGGAGCTCTAAGAACAGGAGACTTGCCCTAGGCCAAAAACCAGGGAGTGACAAGGCGGGACTCACACCCAGGTCTCCCAACAACTTAGCACTCCTTTCACTATGACACTGGCACCCTTGGAGAGGCTGGCGGAATGAGAGGCTGGAAGAGTTCTGGTGACATTCATTCATTCAAAAACATCCGCCAAAACACTCCACGCAGGGCCGGGGGAAAATGGAGGTGCCAGTAGCGGGGAGGTGATGAGGGCCCTCTCCCCGGAAGCCCGCCCGATGTCCTCTAGGACCTGCTGGTGGAAAGGGAGCTGTCCAGCCGCCCCTCGCCAAGCGGCCTGCACACCGCTCCCTACACCTAGGTCCCAACCCTCGGCTCCGGCCTCCGCAGCCGCCTTCGCAGAGCCTTCCGGGCCGGGCCACCGAGAGGCCACCGTGGGAGGACCACGGCGCGAGGTTTCTCCTCCTCCCGCCCGCCCCCAGGGCCGAGGCCGTTGCCAGGGAGACGGAGCTTGCAGTCCGGAGGGCGCACGGTGCTTTCCTCGGCTGGCGCATCTTCGCTGTGTGGACCCTGCAGCCTCGCCACCCGGGAGAAACGGAGAGGCAGAAGCGCAGCGGGAGGCCCCCAACCCACCTGCGGGCCAGGGCCACGACACCAGGGGGACAAAGACACCCGGAACCACCGCAGCCGCTGCTGCCACCACCACCGGAAACGTCTCTCCGGAAGAGCGACCACTGGTCGGAAGCTGCCACTCTCCCGGATATGGTACCTCCCTCTTCTCCGTCGACGTCTCCCTTCCCCCACACCAGCCAGCCATCCCGCTCCAACCGTGGAACGGAAGTGCGCCTTCCCAGATCCGAGAATGCATTCGGAAACTGAGTTCGGTGGTGTGTCTCGCTCAAGAGTCCCATTAGAAAAGTAGGCTTCTGAGCATTGGTTCCTGATCGCAAAATGACTGGAACTGGACCACCTCCCTCAAAGATAAGAGACTACCACTTACACACACTTCTGTAGTCTCCTAACCCCTAAGACTACAGCAGCAAAAGCAGCAGTGCCACTGGGCCATTTCTAGCAGGCATTCTTCTGTCTGACTAAAGCCAATGACCCTTTTCCCTCCTATGGACAGCACCACCAGCAAAGGGTAAGCATAAACTCTCGAATATGAAATGTACTAGAGCTCAAAGGACTTACCCAAACATCTTGCCAGAAGTGTGGCCATTTTCACACCTGTTAACAGTCGCCACCCTCCCTTAACCTCCTCCCGTCATCACTTTATTCCTGTCTGCCTCCAGCAGCAAACCCTAATCACTTAACAGTCAGAGCACATATTGAGAAAGTTTAATGTTATTTTATCCTCCTAACAAGCTTATGAGGTAGGTGAGGCAGGCATCATCCCAAGTAGGAAGCTGTGGCTCAGAAATTAAGAGACTTTGCCGTGGTCTAAACTCCAGGATAGAATACAGCAACTTAGACTTGAACTTGTAAGTTATTTGCTGTTCCTCACATTGTTCTTGATCTTCCCCCCAATTCCTCATTCAGTCTTCAAAGGCCATGCTCCAGGGCCATGACTCAGTACAAAGGAACACCCAAGACAGTATTGTTCTCTGTCCGTGGGCAGCCATCTCAGGTATGAAGAACAAATAGGAAATCTGAATCAGTAACTGTCCATTGTGGAATGAAGATTAGTGCCATCCTTTCAGGTACACCCAAAGCATCAACGCTCTGGATGCAGGTTCCATCAGATGATTGAATCTGGGCAGCTGAAAGTCCAACGAAGATTACAGATTCTCCTGCAACATGCTGACACATTACCATACTGAATACACTCTGCGAGCACCTGATAAATAAGTCAGTTCACATTGCCTAAGCCCAGAGATTTCTGACAAGGAGGAAGAGCCCTGGAAGAGTGCCAGAACTGCACTTCAGGGCCCTCAGGGAACCAGGACTCCTAGGCCACGCTGCTTAGAGAAGGACTTGGCCCTCACTTTGAAGAGGAGCAATCCTGCAATAGCTTTTCCTGGCAGTGCAGAGAAGCAGCAGTAAGCCAACAGGTGAGGGACTTCATGACAAATCCCCTCCACCCCAGGTCACCAGGAACACCAAGAGGTCATACAGAAAGATTTTTTGTTCGTGGCTTCTTAACCATCAGTGATGGAATAAAGGTCTTCCGGTGCGAGTGGCATTGAGGCCTCTCAGAAAGGTTCCTGAACTCCAACCTATAGAAAAGCAAAGGAGAAGTTAGGCTGGAAGAAAGAAACCAGAACTGTGATGCACTGCTGACCTTCTGAGGAGAAGGCTCCAAACATGACAGGTTACTCCCACAGTAAAATAATTTGCCTGTGTCTCTACCTCATCCCCTAAGTTTCAGTGTTAAGGAGTGAGGGCTTGGTGGGTGAAGATAAAGATACTGCCCACAATCTGGTTGTGGCTTTTAGGAAGCCACTGTCCTAATCTCATGTAAATCTTTGCTCTTTTTCACTAACAAATGGGGCATCTTAATTCCTTTCGTTGCTTGGAGCATCTTCTCCAATATTTTGTCTCACGAATTCCATACGGACTAAGATGACAACTGTCAGGACAGGACAATATCAACATCCTGGCTCATCAGTTAAGGGCCACTGCCTTAACCTGAATCAGGCACAAGACTTACCTGGGTCCAGAACTATCAGGGGGAACAGGAGGCTCAGGAAGTCGAGGACTCCTCCAGCGGATCCGATTGAGCAGAACCTTGACTTTGTCCCAGTGGGAAAGATCCTGCTGGAGAGAGAATAAGGGATCATCATACAAAGCATCTATATGCCATATATTCCTAATGAAGCTCCCAGGGACTTCAGGGTCAGAGCAAGTCACCCACTCCAAAAGAAATACTGCCATTTCCCCAAAGTTCTGATTTGGTGGGCACATGCCCATGATTCCCTTGCCCTCAACCATCCTACCACCTGCTCCAAATATATCCATCACTACCTTGTGTTCGTGGGAGGGTGGAAGGATGTGGGTCGGTTCCAGCAAGGCCTCTGGCAGCCTGGGAGGGCTGGCGACAAGCACCCTCACCTCTGGGAGTGAAGCTGCCTCTGCACCTTCAGAAAAGAGACCCACATCACCTGGGGCAAAAAACAAGCAGAAACAAGTCACACTTCAGAGGATCTGCTGGTGGGACCCTGGGCAGACACAGGCAGAAGGCATCGGAAGACACAACTGCCCCTCACCTGAGTCCTTTGTCTGGCTTAGCTCCTCTCTATGCCCCTGCACTGTAAGGTCTGAGGTACGTGAAGATGAAAGAGCTGGAGCCAGTTCTTCCTCCTCAGGATCCTGAGACAGGACAGATGGGACAGAGACGCATTAGATGTTCAGAAGGCATTCATGCCTTCAGGGGTCCCACTTTCCCTCTACCTCCCTCGATAACTGACCTGGCCACCTGTACCTGTCTATCACTTACCCTGGAGGATCTCTGGGTCTGCAGCTGCAGGTACAGCTGCTGGAGTCTTGCCATCTGCTCCAGCACAAGGCACAGGTGTTCCAGGTAACGCAAACCCTGCCCTGGAAGGCAGGTCCAGGCTCCAGATTCCATTTCACCCACCTGTGGGACACATTAAGGTGGGAAGACATTCAGAGACAGCCAAGACTCCCATTCGGGGTCGTCAGGCTGTGCTGCACCAACAAAATGAGTCCCAGCAGACAAGCCAAGGAAGATACACCTGGCTGGCTTCCCCAGCACCCAGTTGAGCATGGCACCCATACCTGTCTACCTGCTCTGTGGGGGTGGCTACATACCATGCAGGGTGAAACAAAAAGCAATGACACAACCATCAATTAGGGGCAAAGAATGCCCCACCCCGAGAGAGCTCCAGGGAAAAAGGGGGGAGGGTCCCTACAAGCCCCACCTCAGGGCTTTCTCCATCCCAGTCTTTAGCCAAAATGAATACTCACCACCTTTGCTTCTTCCAGACCAGCCTCTAGCTCAGTGTCTGCCTCAGTGGACTCCCGTTCTCCTGCAAAGATGGGCTTTTTCAGCAGCTGCAGGGAGCCTTGCCTTCCAGACGACAAGCTGGGAAACACTCGAGACCTCTCCAGCACCTGCTCCAGCTTCTGTCTGGCCAGCAGCCGGTCTAACTGGGCAGGAGGCAACTCAGGGCTCCCCCTGGGCTCAAGGTTCAGAGAATCTTGAGAAAGTCCTGATAAGGTAGCCAAGGGGCTGTCCCCCATCACCATCTCCATGCCTGAGTCCTGGGAAGCCAGTTTCACAAGTGGCATCTGTCCCTCCGGATCTCTCAGCTCACCCTGTCCCTCCCTGAAGTCCAGTGAACACCCATGAGTTTTGTCTGGTAGCCGTCTGTAGGTACAGGTGACTCCCGGCACCACACAGCCTTGTGCCAGGTCCTCAAAGGCCCCATCTGTAAGGAGAGTCGGTGTTAAGACAGGCAGGCTGCCCCCAACGCCCCCAGCATTCCAGGCAACTGGCAGCATTCCCTTGAGGAGGTGTGTCCTAGACCAGTGGTGAGCAAGGACACAAGCCATCCACAGCCCCACTGAGATAAAGCTCTCTCCCTGCTTATTAGGTGTCCGGATGGGGTGCTTATCAACGGTCGTCAGCTGGCAAGAACCTACACTTGGGCCACGTGGTAGCCAAAGTCGTTTCGAGTGATGGCAATCAGCAATGCAGATGGCTTAACAGACCCTTTACTAGGATCCACCTGAAATACTGAGTCTAGGAGAGCCTTGGACTCCTCGGATATGGGAGGGAGAAAGAGCAAGGTGAAGGTTGGGTACACGGTGCTATCTGGAGTTCCTGACACACTAGGATGCAGGATGAGGTGTCTTCTGGAGTTTATGGGGACAGTGATGAAAATGGCAGCAGCTAGGGCTGGGATGTGACACTGAGCATGCACCAGGCACTGGGTTCTATCCTCACACCGCAAAACAAGAACAGCAACAACAACAAAATGATAGCAACTGGGGCTTTTGTCTTCTTAAACAAGAAAGGATGATCATGTGACAAATGGAAAAAAAAAATCTTGGAGTCGGATCGATGGTTCAGTATTTTAAAGTACTGGCTGCGGTTTCCAGAAGAAGGATGTTGGGTTCCTGGCACCTACTCACAACTCCAGTTCCAAGGGATCTGACGCCCTCTTTTGACCGCCCTGGCCAGTCCACGCAGGTAAAACACACAAAAGTCCAAATTGTTGTTTGTTTGTTTGTTTGTTTGTTTATTGAGACAGGGTTTCTCTGTGTAGTCTTGGCTGTCCCTTGAACTCACTCTGTAGACCAGGCTGGCCTTCAACTCAGAGAGATCTGCCTGCCTCTGGCTCCCGAGTGCTGGGATTAAAGGCGTGAGCTAACATCGCCTGGCAAAGTCCAAAATTTTAGGAAAAAAAAAAAAAAGTTTTAACTATATATCAAAATAAAGAAATAACTTTTGTTGTTCTTGAAACAGTGTTTCACTCTGTAGCCCAAACTGCCCTGGAACTCCCAATATTCTTCAGCCTCCCAAGTGTTAGGATTACGGGCATTAATCTCCACACCCTTCTGCCTAACATCCATTTATCACTACCTTTGTGTCAGGCCTTATTGCTGTCTGAGTGGTCTATTGGAATCAGGCAGAAGCTAGGGCTGCTTTGGCGGGAAGAGGATGCCAGCCCGTCCCCTCTGGCTCAGGAAGTGTACCAGGAAGCTATGCCCTGCCCTGGGAAATGGGTTTGTGGCTACTAAGGGGCTTACAGGACTGCTGGCTGGGGCAAGGATATCCCAGTCATTGAACCTCGCCTAGAAGGAGAAGGTTCCACACCAGGAATTAGGGGGAAAGGAGGCCACGAACCAGTAGGATGCGGGTGGTGGGTGATTGCCCTGCAAATCCCGGAGGATCTGAACTGTGTGAGGCTTCCCCAGCCTATTCACTCAACTCCTTCAAAGCAAAGGAACAAGGGGGCGCGGCCGGTAGGCGCCGCTCGAGCGGGGCCGGAGAACGGGAGGCGACCCCAGGGTGGGAGGCAACCCGACTCACCCTGGCCTCCAAGTCGCTCCACCGCAAAGACGCGGCGCCGGCTCAGCATGGCGCGTCCCCCGCTTGACGTGGAAACTGCTGCAGCACCCAAGCGATCCCGAGCGTCCCCAAGTCTCTAGTGGAGCCGGGGCTGCTCAGCCCTCCGGTGCCCGCCCAGCTGGGCGAGGTCCCGGGACACTCCCCGCGGGGGGCGGGCCGGGGCGGGGCGCGGCACGCAGGTGGAGGGCGCCGACCCAGGCAGCGTCAGGCTGAGGACTCCCTCCCCTGGCCATCGAGTCTCCCGCTCTGGCTGCAGAAAGACCCTGATCCAGTGCTCTTGGAGGTGCGTGTCCCCCTCGAGGACTCTAGCAGACTGGCGCACAGCGCCACCGACCCCCCACTGCCCGCCCGAGCCGCCTGCGTTGCTGCTGCTGCAGCTTGGAACCCAGTGGAGCGGGAGCTGCACTGCACAACAGCCCGGAAGGAAATGGAACCCCACAGTGCTGGCGGTGGGAAGAAGGCAGACCGGGACTGCATCCGGCCTCCCAGCTGTGTGACTTGAGGCCAGGTCCCTCAGCCTGTCAGAAAGGGGGAAGGGTTCTGCGTCCTGGGAAAACCCGCAGAGCGCTCAAGGCAAGGCACTCAGGGTCGAGAGCGGCTTATGAACCCCTTACCCAACCCGAGTGGCAGGAGTGTGGTGGCTGGGTCTGCAGGATGTGGGCAAGAGGTGAACCACAGCCTGGAGCTGCCTGGAGACTGAGCAGTAAATTTAGATGTTCCCCTGACCCTAGCAGCCACCACCCTTGGCCTGGTCCCGTTCCACCCCAACCCCATTCTGAAAGGAGCTGAGGCAGCAGCAGCTGATGGTTAACTACCAGGTGGCCAGATGGTGCTGGGGCTTCTAGGGAAACATTCCCTTTCTCAGAAGCCAGTAAGGGCTGGAAAATCTCAGCTGGCCTCAAGTCCCCTAGAGGCAGATGAGCACCCTTATCTGCTTGCTTCCTCCTAGACCCTCTACTTGCTTCCTCTTAGACCCCATCCTCAAATGCTCTCCAGTGGTTCCTTCATCAGAGAGCCACCAACAATCAAATTTCCATATTATAAAGTCAGGAGAGGATGAGAGCGGGAGTTGCAGTTCTCTACCAAATTCAGAACCTTGATGTTTAGGTCAAGCCCTTTTCCTGCCGCATGAGTTCCCAGGGCTGCTGGCTGTCCTTCCCCTGCCCCCCTCCCCATTCCTGTCCTTCAAATACGAGGGAAACAGGATACTGGGCCTGATCCTCCAAGTTCAAGAAGATCCAGGGAAGCAAGCTCTCCTGCCAAGCCAGGTGTCTCCTCCAAGGTGAAACCCTACAGGGAAAGGAGGGGAATCCTTTGCCTGATCTCGCCCTGAATTTGGAAAAATTTGGGGCCCAGATTCCAAGCAGCAGTCTCCGTGGTGATGAGGTCAGGAATGTGTCCAGAAACAGGAAGCCAAGCCAGCAGGAATGCGGTGTCTCAGCACAAAGAACTCACACACACCCCACTAAGTACACTCCCCAACACATATTCTCCTCCCAGATAGGGCCCCGCCCCCTTGTGCAAGTCTGGGCCAGGTCTGAGCAGTCACAGCCTTCATGAGAACTGGACCTGATGTGCTGGGCTACACTTCCTTCTGCATCTAATGTCCTGACTGAGGCTCCCCAAACTCAGAACCCAGCCAGTCCTTCATTACCCAAAGGGTCATTTATCCCTGCATGACCTGCCACCACCTGAGTCTCTTCTCTGCCACCTCCACCTCAAAAATCATGTCCCTTGGAGTGAGCTGCATCGCTGCTTGTGGCTGCTTCAGGCAGGCTATCCCCAGCCATGATCCTCCTGCCTCGAGTGGGGAAGCCCCAACTTCAGGAAGCTGGCTTCCTGAAAACTCAGCGCTGAGCTTGACTCAGGGGACAAGTGAAATGAAGCCAAGGACCTGAAGACAGGCTCTGTCTTAGTTCTTTTCCTGACTTCCTCCTCTTACTAACTAGAAATCCTCACAGTCCCCATTCCCTTCCTTTATAGATTGAAGGTGACTGTGGCGCTTCCCTCTAAACAGTGAGAATGAAGATGAAATGCTCCAAACATCTCTAGGATGTCCAGAATGCTCTAGGATAGTGATTTCTCAACCTGTGGGTCTAGACCTCTTTGGGGTCGTATATCAAATACCTTGCACATATTTATGTTACAACTTTGGGTCATTTGTAACAAATCTGTCATTTGTGAACTTATTCTCCAAACCGCGGGGGGGGGGGGGGGGATACAGAGTACAATAGAGTCTGAGGAGCGTGGGGATCAGAGAGAATAGGAACTCAACACTAGTTGGCTTAGTGTGAGCATGAGAGAAGGGGTAAAAACCAGAGCCTGCCCCCAGTTCCCCTTCACTTCTTGTGACACACTTTCAGCCCACATGGATTTGTTGCAAGTGGGGATGTAACTACTAAGTCATACACGACTTACCATTCCCAACCTGTCACTCACAGATGCAACTGTCTTCTAAGCATCTCTAAGCCTCTAGGTGAAGTTCCTGTCACATCTGGCTTGATCTCTGCAGGTTTTCCAGCAGCAGCCGCTCTAAGCTGAGCATCCTGCTGGCAGTCATCCAGCTCTTCCTGTATCAGTCCTTTCTCAGATGGGCACAACTTTGAATACACAGCAGCTCCTTGTGTGTTCCAAGTCAGCCTTAGCAGCTATTGTATCTTACGCTGCCAGCCCCGTGGCTCTCCAGGAGTGGGGTGGCACGAGTGGAGGGAAGGGGGGAGATTAAATCCTTTTCCCTGCCGACTGTGCCAAAGCTCAAATTCTAACGAATTCCTTTTCTGTGCGCCTTTTCCCTGCAGTGGGATCGTTGAACACTAGATGGCACCAAAGAGACTACCTCCTTTCTAACCAGCAACCAGCCAGACTCAGCCAGCCAGTCTTGATCTTTTCTGTAAAAATAGAGGCTCACCATCAGGCAGCCATCCAGGCAAAAGGTGGGATAATTACATCAAGGTATAAATTATATTCGCAGGTGTCCAAGAAGGTAACACAGTCTCTGCTTTCCCAAAGAGCCAGATAGCAAAGAGTGCCATCAAGACCCCACCCTCCAAAGCCAGCTTTGATACCCTATGAAAATGAGGTTCACAAGCATCCCCTCCCCAGGCTGACTGGGGTCATGGCTGGAACACACACCACCTGGAGACGCTCTGAAACGTCCTCCGGGATTAAACCTAAGGATGGCTCATAAATCAGACCAAAAATTTCGGGTTTGCCGAGGACCGCTGCTCCTTCTCTCTCTGAGGGCACCTCACAGAGGACAGGATGCTGGGCACCCGCCACACCTGTTGTATTTCCCTCCAATCATGAAGCCAACAGAAGGAGTGTGGGTATAAGCAGACCAGCCTTGCCTAGAGACCCAGCTCTTGGTGGGTGTGGCGGGGCGGGGGGTTCCATGGGATGTTATTCTGTTGGACTGTCTCACGCCCCAGGAAGGCCATCCTGCAGCAATGTTATCCTTGGTTGATGGGTCATCGTTCCAAATAAGGCAAGCAGCCTGAGGGATCAAGTTCCTATACACACACACACACACTCCCCCCATCACTGGATGACCCCCCCCCCCCGCCTGTCCTGCTCATCTGTGTACATTGGTAGTCACTGAAGCAGGTAGCATCTACCCTGAGTGAGGGCTGACCCCAGTCTATCTCTGCCCAAGCTTGAGTTTGTGGGGTGTTTGGCTGTCTCACTAGGAAACCCTTCTCTGCTCCTGTTTCTGTGTCTCTCCCAGCTTCAGAGAAGAAAGCCCCTCCCTCCAAATATGAGCGACCATCTTTTTTTTTTAAATTATTTTTTAATAAGAAAAGAATACCTTTTCTAAAGAGTTAAGGACACATAAACCTTCAACTTAAAGAAGCAAGTCACTGAATATGGTGGGGCACTTGCCTGTCGTCCCAGCGTACGAAAGGCTGAGACACAGAACTGGTTTGTTTGGTTGGTTGGTTGGTGTTTTAAGACAGGGTTTCTCTGTGTATCCTTGGCTGTCCTAGACTCACTCTGTAGACCAGGCTGGCCTGGAACTCACAGAGATCCACCAGCCTCTCTCTGCCTCCCGAGTGCTGGGATTAAAGGCGTGAGCCACCAATGCTGGCTGAGAGGCAGAACTGTAAGTTTGAGGTATCTGGGATACTGTCTCAAAGGAACAAAAAAAGAAAAACAAGAAGCAGGTCTCTGCAATGGGGTGAGGCTTAAGGGAGGGGGAATAAGACGGGACCCATAAAGACTTTCTTCCCAGGAACAAGGAAAGAAGGAAGAAAGGACACTATTTAATTTTATCCACATGTATATAGAGTTCATACGTGAGAAACTTTACAGCGTGAAGAGCATTAACCTCAGGCCCAGCTTTCCCTATGCGCAAACCTGTCGAACATAGAGGCCAATTCAGACTGCAGTACAGCACCTGGCCTGCAGGAGAAAGGCCAGAGAGAGCGGAACTGTCCTCATGGTAGCCTGAGACTAGTCACAGCCCTTGGCCTCACCCAGCAAGGACAAAGGGGTCTCCCCAACCTCAGTTCGTGTAGGAGCCATCACCTGCTACCACCCCTCCCCATACGCTCGGGCTGAGCACCTCAGGGCTCAGGCTCGGGAGTTGAGAGTTCCGGGCACCGAGTGGCGCTGGCGCGCGTGCTTCTCACAGTACAGCTCATCGCCCACCCAGAAGTGACCGCGCATCTTCAGGTTCAGCCCACAGTCTGCGCAGGTGTAGCAGCCAGGGTGTCGGTACCGCCCCTCCTGGATGCGGACGGCCTGGTTCCTGCCGAAAGCGAAAGCCATTAGTTTCAGGACAGGGGCAGGATAGTCAGGAGGGCCTGGCTTGAGGCCACCATTCCCAGGAAACCTGTTCCCCAGCCAGTCAGAACCTCAGACACAAATACCTCGGGCATTTGGCTCCCAAAAGCCTCTCTCGGAAATTTTATTTTACCAACCACCAACAGAAGTATCAACACAGACATGTACGAACACTCCGCTAAGACCCCCAATGGGCCAGACTGATGGTTCGTTGGGTGAAAACATTTGCCACAGGAGCCTGACAGCCTGACTACCATCCCCAGAACCCATGGTGGAAGGAGAAATCCAACTCCCAAAACTTTTTTCTTTGTTTTTGTTTTTCAGACAGGGTTTCTCCATGTAACCCTGGCTGTCTTAGAACTGGCTCTGTAGACCAGGCTAGGCTGGCCTTGAACTCATTAGAGAGATTCAGCCGCCTCTGCTTCCAAAGTGCTGGGACTAGCGTCCTGTATGCCACCACCACCTGGCATTGTCTTCTGACCTTCACAGCTAGGCCACGGTTATTTCTACACTCAGGCAAACACTAATAAATAATAGTTAATTAAAATAACAAGGTTACACCTTGAGCCAGGCAGGCTCATACATGATCACAGCATTAGTTAGGCAAGACTATCTAGTCTCAGGCAGACCCCATCTCATGGACTGACGGAATCCCCCATCCGTCCCCTGGGCAGTGGCTCTCCGAGAATGACCCTGGATAGAGAACTCGTAGCGTTAGCATTACAGGGCAGTGAAATCAGAACTGATACGCAGGGGCTAGTGGTGTGCTCTGCGCTTTACACGCCCTCCAGGGACAGGAACACAGGCTCCTGGGAGAGCCACCACGGACACACCAGTTTCCCACCTACTTTCCTCAGAGCACAGGACACTATCCCGTCCAGCCAACGAGAAAGCTACAGCCAGGAAAGGTCAAGACACTGCCCAAAGTCAGTCACGTGACTCTCCATGTTAGCATTTATAGAGGGAGGGATATCAGCATTTTTTTTTTTTAAACCGGAGAGAAGGGCTGCATGATCATGCCACCCACTGAGAAATGAACCCAGGACAGGGAAAGGACAGCAAGCTCTTCCGAGATGAGGGAGGTGCCTCACCTGGGGACAGATTTCCAGAGACTTGGGGAATATCAAAACCTCAAAGTGCTAGCATTTTTCATTCCTTTTGGGAGGAGGGAGGGAAAGGGGCTGGGCAGGAAGCAACCAAGCATTCATTCTGAATGCGAAGCCCTTTGGCCTGGCTTCCCTCTACCGTACTAACCACCCAGCTTTGTCTGAAAGCCCCGTGCTCCCCAAGGTACAGTCATTACCCAGCCCTCCGATACTCACGAGATGTTGACACTGCACTTCTCGCAGGTGTGAAGCTTGGGTGGGGTGGCCGAGGCCCTAGAGGTGGACAAGGAAGCCTGAGGACTCAGCGAGCTGGGCACAAAGGCAGGAGTCCCACCTGGGAGGGGCAGGAGACAGACGCATGAGAGCTTCTTGTCCACCGCAGAGGTAGCCAGCTGTACTTAATGGCATTTTACGACATTCCCCAGTTCCTCCCCAGGACGCTCCCACAATTGTTGCAAAAAGCAGACCTTCACACGGACCTCTAAAGTACCAGTGGGTGTGCAAGCAGGTAAAGAAAGAAGATGACTGGGCCCGACCCTTGGCAAAGGCTGATGTCAGGTTCTGAACCCTGTCCTTCCAAAGCAACCTAGGAACGTCTGTGCCTAGTATTTGACACAGACATGAAGGTGTTCTCTTTCTGTGAACCGGTCGTGATGATATACACAGGTAATTCCAGGCCATAAGAACATCACAGTGTCTTTGTACAGCCCTTTCAAAGGGCTTTTATATGTGTCATCGCTTCTGAGCCAGCGAAAACACCAAGATGGAGCACAGAGGCTTCGGGCAGCTATTGTCCAGGCTTCAGCTGAGTCTGAGGCACCCATGAAGGGACCTTATGTTCGTACCCTCCCCCCACCCTGCCACTGCTACCAATCTCCCCGTGGCTTCTCCCTCAGTCTCTAGAGACCTCAGAGTTGGGATGGGTGGGATTTGTTCCAAAACCTTCTCACTCGATCCCATATGTTCCCACGTGAGCCCTGTGAGCACTACGCTCTCATAGGGCTGGAAACAGCTACCAGGGGACTGGTCATTGTCTGCTACCATAAAGTGCATTATTCCCGATTTCCTGGAGGGTCAGCATGCATCCCACTCCTGTGGGGACTTCCTAGGGCCATATCCCCAATAACTGGCGCTCCTCAAGGGTCGAGGCCAGGGTACGACTTGACATATCTGCTTCACTGGAGAAACACACCCAGTAGATTTCCAACGAGTAAATGGGCAGCTGGCAGGAGCCTGCACTGTGTTGTTCACAAAGATATCTTGCCTGGCATGACAGCTTGTGGCACAGTGTTCTTTGTTCTGGCTCCCAAGGCCCTTGCCTCAGCACAACTAGCCCTCCCTGACGCCCTCCCATGCTTCCAGGCCAAGCCATTTTCTTGTGAACATAACCCAAAGCTCCCTGGCTGCTGGCCCCCACATTCCATAGTGCTCCTAGCCAGGCCACTGTCTTAAGGCTGTTGGAGTCTTGGATCTTGTTTCAAGGCCAAATCAAATCCCTCTTTCTCCAAGAAGCCCTCCCTGGAGACCCAGCCTGGAGTTCCTGTTTTGTATCACTCCCTTGTTTTCCTGGTTCTGACTGGTACCACCCACCACCTTTTGGGGGTACCCAGGAACCCCAATCAGAACATAAGCTTTTTTAAGGCAACTGGGGCCTGACATCTGCTCCCCTAACCCCTAGTTCTGCTATGGACCCTTAAGCTACTTCCTTAGTCTGTTTGGCCTCATTCCAGGGAGTCCAAGGGGCCTTACTTCATCCCACAGCCTAGAGGCCTCACCTCTCTCCTCAGCCTCCAAGGCTTCCTGCAAAAGCCGAAAGGAGCTGGACTGCCTCGGGGCCGCCCGTCCCTGGCGGTTTTCCTGCAGCATCTTGAACACCTCTGAGTCCTCTTCCAGGTCCAAGCCGCTGAGGAAGAGACAGCTAAGAATGAGGACCCTGTGCCTGGTTGTTGGGACACACCCAGGTGCAGAGGAGTATGAAAGGATTAAGGGGTGGAGACTCCCATTCCTTCTGAGGAAACCAGTCCCCTCCAGACCCTCCAGGAGCTCACCCAACTCTGCAAGACCTGCTGGTACCTGAACCTGGGGCTGGAGGACCGAGGTCCTGGGGAATGTTGCAGCACCCTTACTGCGGAGGAGTCGCTTGGGCTGCTGTGGCCGGCCTGTGGGAGGAGAGCCGCAGGGAGGAGTCAGTCTCCCACCCCCACCCCCAATGGCCAGCTTGTTCCGTGTGCACTACCAGATGCTGTTCCCGTGATCAACGCGAGGGGGCGCCTAGCCTCAGATGACCAGCTGGTGTCAGATACCTGGTGCCCAGCCCTCACAGCCAATGCACCAGAGAGGATGAGATCCTATGAGCGGGAGACAGGCCAAGCGCCCAGATGCAGAGATGCTTAAGATGCAAAAGGAGCAGAAGGAGGACATCATGTGGGGGACTCCACACAGACACCCTTTAGATAACGCTTAGATCATGCTACCTGTCCACAGAGATGTAGGCAGCCTCCTGTTCCACAGAAGAAACAGAAAAAAAGCAAGCAAGCCTGGAAGCCAATCATTTTGCAACAAAAACGGGTAAAGGGTTAAACTCTCCTAGAGCTGGGATGGGGCCCCAGGCAATTCACAGAGCTCTCCTAAGAGGATCAGGTCAGGCTCCAGGCTCCCCGCTGCCCCTTCCTGCCACTGTTTGAGGTCTGGGCCTGCCTGCCCGGCCCTACCACCGCCTCTCAAGCATTATAAGCAGCTTCACTCTGCAAATAATCTTAATTCATCCATGTGCTCTGGTACTTTGAAACCCAGACTTCTTCACTGTCGATTCCAGAAGCCTGTTTCCAGCCTGGGAACCTGGGATTGGGTGGAGATCCTGAAGTGTTCTAACAACTGAAATACATCCCCAGACTCTTTGGGTTCCTTTGCTACCATGAAGGGCAGTGGCTGGTCCAGGCTTCCTGGGAATGTGAGGCAGGACCCCAGCCATACAAGGCTCCTAGATGGTTATTCCAGACTAAAGATGGTCTCTGATAACTTTCTCAGGGCCTCAAGAACAGACCAACATATGCCCTTCATTGGACAACAGCCAAGAAGGGGGGTGGAGGTGGGACTGAATCCTTCCTGCCTAGGTTTCTTCCAGGGCCAAGATCTCACTTCCCAGCAAGAGGAGAGATATGTTTCTTCACTTGGTGAATTTGCAGCTTCCAGCATGACACCTGAGAGGCAACAGGTGCCCTACATCCCAGTTCTCTAGCCTCAGCCAGCCAAGAGCCCATGACAAAATCAGAGTATCTCTGTTCCCTCTGGCCCCCAGTTCTTCCTGAACAACCAATACCATCACTTGAAGAGGCCTGCCTTTGCCTCCCCTGTCCCTCCTAGACACCTGAGGACCCTGCTTCCAGAGAAGGTGCGTTTCCTCTTCCACTCCAGCAAACCCCTTCCTCATCATCTGCCCATCACGCACATGCCTGTAGTAACTTCCTCCAAACATGCTATGGGGCAGCCAGAGATGTTCACAGTGAGTATCAGAGATGGGCCAGAGAACCAGAAGACGTTCTGTAGCTCAACAAGGTTAGGAACCTAGTCAGACCAAATGTGTTTCTTTCCTGTGGACTTGGTGCCTCTAAGATGCTAAAATGCTTGTGACTCAGGAGGGAAGCACGGACCCCATGGCTCCCGAACCCACCAGCACAGCCTAAGGACTTAGGAGTTCTGGATTTTTATTTTTTCCATGAATGCATCCCTAAGAGCCCAGAGGGTGCTTGAGGAGAAGCAGCTGCTTGAGAGAGGATGAGAGTTCCTTGGGGTCAATCTAGCTTGACTCTGAGGAACAGAGAGGAAGAGGGCCCTGCTCTGAGTAACGCAACAGGAATGTGACTAGCCAGGGCCTGCCTAACACCTGACCCCAGCTCTTCCTTAGCATACAGGTTTGACAAAACACAAGTTCTAGGCTGGTCTGGGGTGGCACAGACCTTTAATCCCAGCGCTCAGGAGGCAGAGGCAGGCAGATCTCTGTGAGTTCGAGGCCAGCCTGGTCTACAGAGTCCAGGAGAGCCACGACTATACAGAGAAACCAGTCTCAAAACAAAACAAAACAAAAAAGAACTTCAGACCACTGCTTCTCACTCACCCTACCCCAATCTCCCTCCACTGTCCAGCAAAATTGCTAGCAAAGCCTTTCCAGGCCACCCAACCTACTAAGCTCTCTCCCCTTCCAGAATGCCTCCTGCTTTTGTAATTAATCCCACACTGTTTCATACTTAATCGTTTCAAAATTGTTTGGCATGTTTGTCTTATCTTAACAGCCACATCTTAAATTCCTTAAAGATGGCCCTGTGGCCACATCACCCAACCAGCTGGCCCTGGGGTAGGCATGGGGCCTATCACCACAAATTCCACCCCTTTCTTCTCCAGAGCCCTCTTCACTTCCTCTCCTCCTACCACCCCCCCCAAAGACCCTGCTCTTTGGAAAGCAGAACCTTTCACCCCTCAAAGGCCCTGCTCTTCGGAATGCAGAACCAACCCAAAAGTAAGATTCCAGCAGCTGGGCCTTGTCCTCCTCACCCAAAGGCCAGACATGCCCCCAGCCACTCTGCCCCCAGCAGCTGATTGCCAGGGCTGTTGTCTAACTATTTCTCTGCCCCGCCCCTGCCCTTGGGGAGGAGAAATACCACCTGGGGGTTATGTTGTCAGCAGTGGCCACAGGGAGGCTGGGGACATGGTGGGGGAGGGCCCGACAGAGGAAGGAGCAGACAGGAAACAGGCCAAGGGCGGCATAAGGCAGAACCACACAGTCCTTCAGAGGCTCTCTGGGCTGAGTGGAAGGAGATCAAGAGCTGGGGTGGGAGTTGGGGGCTTGTAACAGAGAGGAATGTCTTTGAGAGATGCAGCCAGCACAGAGGGCCTCATCCCAACAACAGCAGCAAAACTATTTCAGTCACAGCCCAAAAGAAACATACTGAGAAGGGAGAAAGCTGGCAGAGTGGAGGGGGCCGGAGTGACAGGAGAGAAGAATGCACAGTGGCCTCAAGAGCTAGCTAGCGTCTCTGGCTCAGGGGTGTAATAGACCTGTTGCCAGGGGATGTTCCCACAGGCTGCTCAGGTTGCCGGCTGCGCATAGTGCCAGAGGCACCGATGGCAGCCAGCGGCACGGGAGACAAGTCTCATCTCCTTCCCTCAAGGAGCCTCACCTGTTGGCTGGTGGGGCGGTCCAAGGGGGACAAGTGTTGAGTAGCAGCAAGGCCTGGTGAGTGTGTCAGACTCTGGAAACTGAAATGGGGAGGGTGTGTGTGTGGGTACGGAGCCCACGCAGCCTGTCCCAGGAAGGAAGAGGGAAGGGGCATCCAGGGTCCCCTACATGTAACTACTGAGACTCTGAGGGGCTAGGCTTAGACTTGGTGGCTCCCTTGGCCAGGGTAGCCAGCCACTGTGCTCACCTGCAGCCAATCACATCCTCTCCAGAAAGGGTCAGTGGGCTGGTTGGGGGTGGAGTGGAGAAAGGGCTACCTGCCCTGGGACTAAGGGAGGCTGGGCTGAAGTAGGCAGGCCTCCAGGAGGACTGGCTGTCATGGCGTGTCCTCAGAGAGCCCTGTGGAGAAAGGGGCCAAGAGAAAGTTGGCATGACCCTGCTGGCTGCACCTCCCAAGGGTACTTGGGGGTGCTGTAGCTCATGGCTGGAAGGCCCAGCTTACCTGGAATCTAGATGCCAGCACTTCCAAGGAGCCCTCCCCATTGGTCTGCCCAGGAAAGGCAGTTTGGGACCTGAGGGACAAGAGAGAGGAGACTGTCACAGGACTCTAGACTTCCCCCTTCCTAAACACTGTTCTTGGGCCTGCTCCTTCACATCAGCCAACTATCCAGGACACTTGGACATTGGACTTTTAACTTTGGTAAGTTCAAAACAAAAGACTCCCATCAATCATCATTCCTCTCAGGTTCAGCACCATAACAGGAAGGACAGAGTTTCAGCAAAGTGCTGGATAAATTCAGTGTATCAGAAGTTTCTCCCATGACCCATCTCTCTTCTACATTTCATCTAGATGATTACAGGGCAGCATCTGCTGGAGATTAATTTGAAGAAGATGGCTAATTCCATATACATAACCCCTTGTCTTGAAAACTGTAGAGAAACCAAGGCCATAAGATGGAAAATGAGTTGTCCCAAAGCCCACTGTTGCCTGGGCCAGGTACCGACTTTCACTTATTGATAGCTTGTCCCTACCAGCTGCTCTCTTGATGGCCACAGCATCTTTGGGAAGGTGACTAGGAATCCCTTTCCCAGACTCCTCCCCAGCAAAACAAGAGGTGGAACCAGACTTCCCTTCCCTTCCACACAGGCAGATGGGGGCCTTGGAGACTGGGGGTACAAAAGGGCTCAACTCCCGACCTACAGCTGATAGCAGCTAGCCAGAGAGGCTCCTCTGACCCAAGTGGACTCTTCCTAAAGCTCTTCCCAGTGGAGCTGGGAGGAACCTAGGGTGCGAGATCATTGGAGATCAAAGGTGAAGGTGGGAAAGCAACTCCTGCCTCCTGCCATCATCGTTACTACACTCCTGGGTCTCTGCTCTCTTCTAGAAAGGTTGCCTGGCAGGAGCCTTTGCCTTCCTGGATCAGGGGTAGTGGTGCAGGGTCAGGGTGAGGGGAGTTCCTGCCTCAGAGCTTCTAAATGGCTCCTGGAGAGGTGGGAAGAGGGTTGAGGAGGGGGTCTTAGCCAAAGAATAAAGATGCTCAGAGCCTTGGCTTACGTGGTGTTGAACTGGCCAGGCCCACATCCCCAATGGCCAGGTTCCTCCAAGAAAGAGCAAACAGCAAGCAATGGTGTCAGCAGATCTTCCCCTGATTGCTGCCTCCTGTGGATTTTGGTCCCATTCCCAGATGCCATGAGGCCCCCTCCACCCTCCTCTCTTTAGGTCTCTCTCTGCAAACACTCAGGGACAGAATGGTATGAAGAGAGACTGTATCGTGGGAGCCTGCCATGATTACCATGCAGTATTACCTACCAGCAGGACCCATGGGGGAGGAGGGATGCAGAGGCAGGGCCAGAAGAAAGTCAGGCAGTGGGGCAGAGAAAAAGGGAGAAGCAGAAGACATCCAACTCCTTTGCTGGCCTGTCCAGAGAGCCTTTGGACCAAGGAATCTCCCAGCATTCTTGAATTATGACTCACTGTGATTATCCACCCTGAGCAGCCACCTGTCACAGCCTCCCCCTACCCACAACACTCCTCATGAGTGTAGGGACCCACATTCAATGGCCAAGCCCAAAACAGTGATGGGAAGGGACTCTAAGCTTTGTGAGTTGTGAGTCCTCGATTCTCATCTCCACCTGGTTCTACAAAAAAAAAAAGCCATCTCAGAGTCAAGGGTACTAGAGACTCAGGCTAGGGTACAGCTTGCCCAGAAGTCTCCTCTCTTCAACCACTTCAGGCCCACACCCTGTACCATTCACACTCCCGGGAACCAGTCAAACCCGGGCTTCCAGGTAGCTGGTGCCAGCTCGCCCCACCTCTCCTGTGGCTGCATGCCCAGCCTGGCGCCCACCTAGATCCATATAGTTACTGGGACATCTTCCTTTTCCCTACCACAGGCCCAGAGCTGAAGACTTCCCATGTCAAAGGGGCCTTGAAAGACTGAGATGGGAGTCCGTTGGTGCTGTCGGCAGGATTGAGGGCGGCTGCCTGGCTGGCAATGGGCAAGTGGAGGAGGGGAAAAGGTGGCAGGACCAGCCAGTGGAGGTGGAAGGCCTACCGGTCCAGCTGCAGTCGTAGGGGTGAGGCACTCTGTCGGATCTTGCTCTGGGCCTCGGCATGGAGCATGCTCTCTGCACTCTCCCCGTTGATGGCCACAATGATGTCGCCAGGCCGGAGGTCTGCTGCCTCAGCCTTGCCCCGCTCTGTTACCTATAGGGATGAGGAGCCAGATTCTGGCTGGTGAGTATCCCACCCGGTATAGGGGTACAGCTTGAGAAGGCTGGAGCAGAAGGGACCTCCGGTTGCCCAAGAGATGCAGAAGCAAGACTGTACCTCTACCACCTTTCCTGGTCCGCCAGCTCATCAGCTAATCCCTTACAGGCTTGAGTGGCAGCCCCACCTCCCCCCAACACACACACAGGCAGACACATACATTGGCATTCAAACACGGGCCTCCCAAGGAATGTGATGGCAGAATGTCAGGAACTGAGCTTGGGAACACTTCTGGATAGAGAACCCTGCCTGTGCAAATCATACCTTTCAGCTGCCCAAGTACCGCCTGGGCTACGAGTGCTCTCCAGGCAGGGCCTCAGCCTGGGCCTGGGCAGAAAGGACACTACCGACCTACCAAAAACTTGCAGAAGCACCTGTCCTATATAACCACCCCAAATGGCTGTGTGTGGCCTGAGACTGTAGGGCAAAGGGGCAGATCACAACTGTCTCCCCCTCCCCGCCAACATTGCCCAGAGCAAGCTCCATGCTCCGGGAAAAAAAAAAAAAAAAATGGAAAAAGCACCTGTGGGAAACAAGACACCCCTCATTTTCGGGGAGGGGGGTGTAGCTAGCTCCTTATCTCCTAAAAACAGCTCTTACCTTGGTCACAATGATGGGTGTGTGGAAATCTCTGCCTCCACTAATGCGGAAGCCCCAGGGTGCTGGCCCCACCACATCCACAGTCAGCGCCATGCCTGAGGAAGAAAAGACTGGGAGATGGGACCCACTCCTACAACCCCCCCCCACCCCCAGCAAAGGGAGAAGATGGGTGACAGGTCTCAGAGCAGTCCTGCAGGGCCAGGCCGAGTGCTGGTGATAGAGGAAGTGACTAAGTCCCTCCCCCTTGGAGAGTTTCACTTCCCCCCCACCCTGGGAGGCCGTGACTCTGAGTTTCCCCTTCTAGGGTCTTCAGCCCAGCAGATCCATCAAAAGGGACAACAATACCACCGGCAGGAGGCCAGACTTCCACACAAGAGCTTGGTGGAGGACTGTGGGAAGGAACTAACAGGTGGTAGGAGTATTCCTAGCCCATCCCCCCTCTGCTACCTCAAGGGCTTGTTTCCTGTCCCCAAAACGAAGAGCAAGAGGTACTTCCTGCATACTCTGTACAGAGCAGAACTTTCCACACAGGAGGACAGCAAGCCTTGGGGCGGCCCCACCACACTGCAAAGGAGCTAGCCAGGTGTGTCAGTCCAAGGTCTTCAGAGGGGCTACCTGGCCACCTGCCCAGCCCCGAAAACTAGGTTCAGGTGAGCAAGAGGAAGCTCACTGCCTCTTCTAGGGCCCCGCTGTGCCCTCTGAACAGCCTAAGCAAGGAGGCCAAGGCTCATCTGCCGAGGCAGGCACCCCCACCCCACCCCGGTACTGGCCAGCAGGGCACATTCGTGATGCTGCCAGTTTGGCCACAAGCTTTCCATCCACGGCCTCCTCTGCCCCGCAAGGGAGTATCTTTATGGACCAGGCCCTCCTAGGATTTCCTGAGCTTCTAGGTCTGGAGCCAGGAGCCAACCCAGGCAGGAAGCTACAATACCAGGCTGGGCACTACCCAGCCCAGCACCCATCCTGAGGCTGTCCCTGGGGAGATATGGAGTCAGCAAGTGCTGTCCAGTATCTCAACATCAAGGCCTAGCGTAAGGGGGGAGTTATCCAGACCGGCAGTTCGACTGTCCTGTCCTCAGGCAACTGGCTTTCCCTTTCACCCAAGCCAGAGTGTCTCACTCAGTCTGCAAACGCCCTGAGAGTCTCAGACCTTTGAGCCGGCCAGTGGACCCGCTGCTGTGAGCGCTGCGGCAATTGCCTTAGCGATAGCCTGCCTGTCCCCAGCACCAGTTTCTCAAGTCGGCTTCCCACCAAGGCCAAAGTACCCTGGAGGCCCCGAGACTGGAGGACGAGTGTCCGGATCAGAAGCGAATCCAAGCCACCCGGTACCCACGCCGAAGAGAGGCTTCAGGGGAGGGATGCTTGGGCCTAGGGTAGGGTCCGGAGAGGCGGAGATCCCCGAGGGCGCTGCCCCGCGGAGGGTGCAGGTGGGCGCGGGCTCACCTGGCTGCCGCTTGCCTGTCGGGCTGCGCCGCCAGGCCCGCCAGGACGGGGAAGGAGGGAGGGAGAAACGGAGGGAGGAAGGACGAGGAGCCGCCGCCGTTCCACCGCAGCCGTCTGTCCTACTCTAGGGAGAGCTCGCCTGGGGCTCCGGGACCTGCCTCCGCCCATGTGATCCCGGGGCCGCCCCTGCCGCCGCCCCTGGCCCGGGAAGCCGCCTCCTCTGCGCTGCGGAGCCGGGGCGCCGCCACCTGGCCCGCGCCTTGCGGGGGAGCTGGAAGTGGGCGCGCAGACTTTGCCTGGAGCCGCCCCTCTAGGCTGAGGCCGGTCCCAGGTGCCCGCATCCTCCCGACTGTCCCTGAGTACAGGGGATCAGTTCAAATACCAGACTGTCTTCCCTAGGCGCAGCATACGGAGACTGCGTCCCTCGATGCCGTGGTCTCCAAGCCTCTGTCAGGCAACGGCTGGCTTGGTGGACCTCACTGTGGTCCTCCCCCACCTCCACCGCCCACCCCCGACCCCTCTGCTCACTCCTGGCGCCGGTGTTGGAGCAGATATAGTCCCACAAATCTCGAACCTGGGCCACCCCTGCACCCTCCCATCTCTTCCCGGACAGACGCCCCACTCATGGCTTTGTGCTGCCAGCGCAGTGACTTAGCCTCAGATACCCTTCAACCCTGCGCCTAAGCAGGGAGGCATGCCCAGACCTAGAAGTGGAGAGCGCTTGGCAGGGTCATCGGGCACACCTCCTCTCCCACTAGCCTGTCTGAAATGGGCTAGCTCCAACCACTACCAAGGACCCTGTCTGCCCCACCCTTATGCCAGGCTCCATGGCTCAGGCCAACGCAGCAGGGGAGGGGAGCAAGGTGCAAGCCCAGGAAGGAGCCTCCATCTGACCAGCGCTATACCTGGCAACCCTTGCTCTCGGGAGTTCAGGGCCCACGCAGCTGCCTCCTGCCTCTTCAGTTGCTCTTACAACTTGGCACAGCCAAGAGCACACCTGTGGACCCAGCTGTAACCTGCCTGCCTCAGGTGTGAGTCATCCCCTCCGAGATCCCCAAGAGGATTGCCCTCACCACCCTCACCATCCTCCTCACCTGCAAAGGGCACCGGTGTGGCTCATAGTTCCTGCATTTCCCACTCAGCCAGCTTGACTCCAGCCACCTCCCCGGCCCCACCTCCCACAGCCTCCTCTTGGGCAGGTAAATGGCTCTACCATACACTAATTCCAGGGGCTTCCCTAAGGGGCAACTTGTCTGCTGCACCTGCTCTCTCCTCCCCAGCTAGGCTGGAAGCCTTTTCTGTTTGTTTGTTTTGGTGCTGGCGATTGAACACAGGGTCCTAGACTTCTATGGACTCACCCTCAGTCCCCACCCTCAGTCCCCTGAAAATCTCTTGAGCAGACCTCAGGGAGGGAAGGCACCGCCTTGGGGTCACATTGTCCTAGTCTCAAGTGCCACAGCTGCCCTTAACGGTGTGATGCTGGGCAGTGTGCTAACCTGACACAAACTAGAGTTATCTGGAAAGAGGGAACCTCACCTGAGGAAATGTTTCCCTCAGACTGTCCTGTGGGCATGCCTGTAGGGACATTTCCTTGATGGCTGATGGAATCGGGAGGGTCCAGCCCACTGTGGGCGGTGCCATCCCTTGGCAGGTGGTCCTGGGTAGTAAAAATAAAGCAGGCTGTGCAAGCCATTAAGCCGTGTTCCTCCATGGCTTCTGTTTCAGTCCCTGCCTTGAGTTCCTTTGATGGTGGACTGTGATGTGGAACTGTAAGCTGAAGCACACCCTTTTCTTCCCAAGTTGCTTTTGGTCATGTTCCCTCAGCAGTAGAAGCCCTGACCATGACAGTGTTTTTATCACAGCAACAGAGAAACAAAACCAGGACAGGCAGTTTCCACAGCTCTTCAGGGGCCTCATTTTCCCCATGAAGTGATGTCCATCTGATTCTCCTGCTACGCAGATGCTTTCCCATAGGAGCAGTTCAAGGATTACAAAGCAGAAAGGTTGAAGGACGTGGTAGGGAGGGGAGGCAACAGAAAAGAATTCACCTTCATCTCATCCAATCAATGATTCAAACAATATTCACTAGCAAGTATTTATTGATCACCCACAGTGTGCCAGGTACTGTGCCAGACCATCTTTGGTGACCCTTAAGGATGCCTCAGCCAGGCTCTGCAATCACATCCAGGTCAACTTTCAGGCCTCCCTGCTGCAGAATCAACTGACCATGAGCACGACTCTGGCTTGCAGGTAGGACCTGTCCTGCTCTAAATGATTCTGCCCCTGGCACAAGTCACACCCTTCACCTGCTTGACAGGTGGGCCACCCCAGAGCCTCTGGCTCTCTTCATCAGGCCAAGGTGCCAAAGTGGCCACCTCACAGACCTGCCTGGTGGCTGTGAGAGAGTTTTCAGGGCCTCATCAAAGAGAAGGTTTGGTTTCTATCCAGTGGGGGGAGGGGGGTTCAACCCTAGACTGTTTCATGAGGGCACCAAGGAACATAAAACAAGAGAGGATGAGGGATCAAAGGCAGGCCAGCAGGGCCCTAGAGAGTTGTCACTCCTAGACAAGAATGGGCTGGACTTGCCAGTCTAGAGCCATACCAAGATGAGCACTGGGTGCAGTGACTGAATGGAGGAGGGCATAAGGGCACTCAGGTCTAGTTCTGCAAGCAGCTGTTTAACCACCCTGGCTGGCTGGGGTCCAAGCCACACCCAGGCTCAAGGAGCCAGCCAGGGCCAGGCCACTGCCCTGTGCACGTAGGATTTCCCCCGTCCTGACGAAACCAGGCACACCATTCTCCATGTCGGCCACCAGCTCTACCTGTTTACCTCAGGTGAGGACACCTTAAGTGGCAGGCCGAGGAGACAGGAGTACCAGGAAGAACACAGAGGCAGCCCAACCCTAGACCATCCCAAAGTCATCCTACATGCTTCCCCTCCTCCAGGAGCCTCTGGACTAGGACTGCAGGGCGCTCGGTAGATGAGGTTGAGCTGACTCCGACCTTCATTGAGTCTACTGTTTAGGTGAGGTGACGTGTGTAGTACCTTTCCTGCCTGCTCAACTGTCAGCCACAGCTTCCTATCAGCGGGTGTGGTGGCTCTAGTGCAGGCTGAAGCAGGAGTTTTAAACCTACGGTTCCAGGCCAACCTGGGTCAAAGAGGAAGACCCTGACTCAACACGAACGAGAATGGAGTTTTCCTTTTCTGGAGGAAAGGCTGGGCCCAGGATCTGCTAATGTCCCCAGAGGTCACCTAGCCCTTGGGAGAGAAGAATTACTTAGGTTACCTCTGCCCAACCCACTCCCAGCTTCCCCAAACTGAAGGCGCAAAGACCTGAGCCCTGAGAAGAAAAACACAAGGGTTTGGTGTGGAAATGGAACACAGAAAGGAAAACATTACTGGGGAATAGTTAGAAATATCATCAGAATCATCAACCTCTCGGTAACAGCTCTAGAATCAAGAACACACATCAATCCCCAGCTCTGGACTCTTCAGGCCTTGCCCTGTACCCACTGACATTAGTTCTCAGCACTTCTGATCAGATACCTGGTCCTTGGGGTTGCTCCACTCTGCTTGTCACCCCTGCTGAGACAGGAGACTGGTGTTTAACTCCCCTTTCCATACAGCTGGCCCACATACTTGGAACCACAACCCATGACAGGAAGGAATCCCACAGTCCTAAAGGGGTAGACCTCTTACACCCACCCAAAAGAAAATGATGCAGGCGGGTTCTTGTTATCCGTGTTTATTTTACATTCTCTTCCAGAGTGGACCTGGACATGGAAAAGAGCTGGGAATTAGGGCAGCAAGCAAGTGTCCCTGTAAATCTACCTTCTGTTAGGCCAGGGCAGTTGTGTGCCTCAGTCTGTTAGGGCTTTACGGGGAGGCCCTACCCAGGGGCTCAGTAGCCTCTGGGAGGAGGAAGCCTTGAGGCAAGGCCTCTCACTGGACCTTGAAAGCTGAGAAGGTGTTCCCCACCTTGTGTCTAGGTCCAGCTGGAGGCCAGAAGGCAAAGTGGAAGCAGGCAAGCTGGTGAAAAATGGGAGGAGGCCTTTGGTCTCCACCAGGGTAGGAGGCTGGTTCTTATTAGAGGAACCCCATGGGGGTGAAGTGAGAGCCAGTCCCCATTAGGGGAAATGCTGGGGGATGGAGGCTTGGGGGTCTGGTCTCAATAAGGCCTGGAGACAGTCTCCACATGAAAGCAGACATCTGTATTTGAGGGGTGGTGAAGAAGGCTGTCAAAGGAATGCCTGTGATTTGCGGGTGGGAATCAGTCCAGGGGACTTCCAGGGGGCTTGGAGGGAGAGTTGCTGGGGTCTCTGCAGATGCTGGGAGCACAGGTCCTGGGGGAAGAGGATGTGGGGGGACCTTTCTCCCTCCCATAGTGCTACTGCTCCCCACCCCATCCTCGTTGGCTCCAAACTGCCATAGAGACCACTCACACAGGGGCTACATAATTTCCAGGGAATGTCCCAAATTTCTGAGTTCTCCGGGAGACTCCTGAAAAAGGAAAAAGACACATAATGCGGGTTAGGGTGCGCCCTCCGCTGACAGTATCTGGAACTGCAAGTGGAATTGGGTTCTCGGAGAAAGGACTTGATTTCCTCTCCTTCCTGCCCCCGCCCCCAGCGGTACAAGCAAAGCTACACTTCCAAACCAACCAATGAAGGCAACTCTGCACACAGCACTAACTCCATGTTTCTTTGAGAAAACCAGGAATTGGGAAGACGAACCACAGACCTTTTACGGGGAGGAACCCACTGATATAGGAGAGCAGCTTCAACTCAAAGATGGACACAAGGCTCACACACACACACACACACACACACACACACACACACACACACTGGCAGAAGCACATGTTCTGGAGTGAGAAAGGAAATGTACTTGAAATGCACTAGTACATAGAAGGGCCTAGGCCTTTTCCTTTTCTTTCTTTTTAACTCATCTACACGTAAGTGGCTATTGGATACCATCAGACAGCACAGGTCCAAGCCATTCCCCATAGCATTTCGGCTTCTGCCACAGAAAGATTGCTTTTTCTTCCTGTCTACAGAAGTGCACAAAGCGTCATACGTGGTATAAAAAAAGATCCAAAGCAAAAGAGCATGACTAAAACAAGAACTGAGGACCGCTGACGTGGTGTGAGAAGCTGGACTGGCACTGAGCCACTGCGAGTCAGATTAGAAAAGGAAGACTGGATTACCAAGGGCCTGTTCCTATGGCCACCTCGGCCCAGGCAGCGCTTCAGTCCTTTGGGCCCCAAAGTCTGCTTGTTAGAAGTCAGGGCTTCGAGCCATTCACTTCTCTCCATGGTCTACCTATCCTTTGAAGCCAAGAGTATACAAGGTTTGCCTATTTTAGGGAGTCAGCTAGCACCAGACAAGATCAGCATGAGGCTTTAGGTCTTAAATCGTAAAGTGTGATATCTTAGGCCAGTAGGATTTTTTATGGGTGGGATGGGGATGACGTTGAGATAGGGGTTTACTGTGCAGCCTCAGCAGTCCTGGAATTCTCTCTGCAGGCCAGGCTAGCCTCAAACTCAGAAACTTGCCTGTCTCTGCCTCCTAAGTGCTAGGATTAAAGACATAGACCACCACTGCCAGGCTGGCTGAGATCTTCAATTATTTCTCAGGCTGTGGGAGCGGGTAGGGGGCAGGGTGGAGGACGCTGGGATGTGAGACCGGCTTGAGGAAGCAGTGGTAAGCAGAGGGAAGGAACAGTGGCCTGGGGGTCAGAAATCCTGTCCCAAGAGTGATTCTCTCACCAAGCACACACTGAGGCAGTCTGCACTGGTCAGGACAGGAAGAAAGGCACTCTCAATTCAGAGGGTAGGTGGGGATGTTGGCTCTGAATCTTTACGGATCCAACACTGCCACTTAAATCCACAAGGAGACCCTGAGGTCCTCCTTTCAGGCCAGCCCTCCCCTTCCTAGACCACATACCCACAAACCAGCCATCGTCACATTGCTGCATGACATCTACACGGTCTCCCTCACGAAGCTCCAGCTCGTCCTCATTCTGGGGCCTGTACTGGTACATAGCCCGGTACCTGTGGGAAACGGCAGCATGGCAGCCAGAGGCCTTAGGCTCCTTCCCAGACCTGCCCTCCCCCACCACCTAAGCACCAAAAGACTAGCTCTACCTGGGAGTTTCCTATGAGTGAAGAAGAGTAAGACCTGGAATCTGTATTGCCCGCTAACAGCTCCTACCCAAGGCAAGCACCCTCCACTGGTACTCACGGAGTCCAGTGTATCTCTGTGGTGCTTGGGGAGGAGGCCCCCAGGTCTACGGGACGGCTGGTGCCTCGAGGATGGGACAGAGATGGTCCCGGGGTACTGAGATTCTGGGGGTTCACGGGAAGAAAGGAAGGGCAGAAAAAAGAGGTGTGAGGGGGAAGCAGTAGACTGGAGTCCAGCAGAGCCTGATGGCCGGTTTTCATGCTGTCTCCTCAAACTCCCAGGCCCAGGAGTGTGGGGCTTAACTAGATCACTTCAGAGGAACTTGGATGTGGGCCCAGGCCCCAGGCAGGGAGAGTAACTGGACTTCTGAACACCAGCAAGGGCAAAGCAGGTCCGAGGAGGAGCAGGGAGCAGGTGTACCTGCTCAGAGAGGCATGCTGGCTGAACATGTGGACCCAGGGCCAAGTGCACAATGAAGGGCTGCCAAATACCTTTGCTCAAACCTACCTCGTCAGTCTTCTCCAGTGGGAACTATTGCTTTTCTATACAGGGAGACCCAAACCCAGAAAGTACCGGCCACTTGCCTGTGGGCCACACAGCAAGCAAATACCAGAGTTCTGACACCTAGGCACTATTTTGCTAAAGATATCCACTAAAATAATGGCACCTTGGAGGGTCAGGTCTAGCCTGTCACGCCAGCTGGTCCTGCCCAAGCCTCTCTGAGATGGATGATCAAAGATTAGAACAGCCTCAAGGAGGACGGGGCCAAAGCAAGATGGGACCAGACTAGGTTCTGCCCAGTTTTCCATGTCTCTGTCCAGAAGCTGTCTAGGAAGGCTTACCAGTGTATTTTTTTAGACCAGTCAGAGGACAGGAAGACAGTGTGAGAAGCAGGCCAACTTACCTGGGTTTGAGATCTGGGCTCCTGGAGGGTAATGGGGAAGGGGAACATGTTGCGGCGAGGGGAGGTCCGACCTCCCCAGTCAGTGGGGTCCACACTTGTTGAGGGGAAGCTGGAGTGACTGGCTGGACGAGACGCGGCTGTCAGGTGAGGTGATGCAGGAAGCTGGGGGCTGTCATCGCAGACCCGGACCCGGGGCTCCCGGTTTATCTGCACGTAGCTGGCAGGGAAGATGCCTTGGCGTCCTGTGCCCGTGATTCGCCCCTCATACCAATGTTCGTTCACCTTTCGGATCAGGCAGATGCGCTCCCCCTGAGGGGTTAGAGAGGAGTTCATGTCAGCAGGGGTCTCGTGGGCATCACACACCTGAGGCAGGCTTCCCTGGGTCATTTCATTCAGAAAGGGTCAGTAGGTTATCCAAGGTCACACAGCTAAAAACGGAGGAGCCGGGAACAATATCAATCCCTAACTCCAGTCATTAATTACACTGATACAAATCCCAGTGCCAAGTCTAAGCTGTGTGGCCTCGGGCAAGCTGCTCTGCCCCTCGGAGCTTGGTTTCCTTGTGTGTTAAGTGGTATAACTAGCCACTGTTGTTGCTATGAGACACCGAATCAAGGTGGCCTTAGGTAGCACTGGGCAGATCTTAGCATGCTACCACAGTCCTGCCCCAACTCACATCCTATGACTCTCCCCCAGAGCGGAAGGCATTCTCAGGATGAGCTGATGGAAGCTGGTTTTAGAACTGCCATCACGTCAGCCGGCTACCCTCAGGAGGATGTCCCCACCCGTCGCTGCCCGGTCCTCTCCTGCTCAGCCACCCACCCCACCTCCTTCCCTGCCCATCTCTGGAGCCAGCTTTCCTTAGAGGTACTCATTAGGGCTATCTGTGGTGACTGCCCCCAAATTTAATCAAAGGAAGGCCAGTTTCTCATCTCACAGAAACTTCTAAAACTTTCTTCACCAAAACATACATGTCAGTCATATTCCACATACACCCATGTATGTACACACATAAGGGCCTGGTGTTTGATACAGTACCCTCTACACACAAAATTTCTTTCTGTTTCCTTTAAAAGTGTAGATTACGATCCTCATGGCTGACCAACCAGATGATTAAAGACATAATGCTAGGGCCAGGCATGATGGCTCAGACCTGTAATCCTAGCATTTGGGCAGCTGAGGCAGGAGGACTACAGTGAGTTCTGGAAAATCCTGGCCTACCACAGTGAATTCTAGCCCAACCTGGATGATAGAGGGAGACACTGTTCATAACACTCTTTCAAAAATGGGATAAATTGGCCAAGCCATGGCACATGCTATAATCTCATGCTACTTAGAAGGCTAAGGCAAGAATCACAAGTTCAAGGCTATGAGGATGGAGAGATACTCAGTGGCTAAGAGTATCTGATGTTCTTGCAGAGGACTGGGGTTCCATTTCCAGCACCCGTACAATGGCTCACAAACATGCTATTCCTCTTTCAGGGTCTGATACTCACTTCTGGACTCCATGGGAGCTACACATATATGCCGGCAAAACACTTGTACACATAAAAAAGATGAAAAGTTCAAGGCTAGCCTGAGCTATAGAGTGGGATCAAGGCCAGCCAAGACTGTAGAATGAGTCCAAGGCCAACCTGCACTGTAGAGTGAGTTTAAGGCTAGCCTGGGCTACAGAGTGAGTTGAAGGACAGCCTGAGCTATAGAGCAAGTTCAAAGCTAGCCTGGGCAACTTAGCAAGACCCTGTCTCAAAATTAAAAGTAAAATGAGGGCTATAATAGAGCACTTGTCTTGTATGGACAGGATCCTTAGTTCAGTCACCAGTACTGGGGTTAAAAAAAAAAAAAAAAAAAGGGTAATCTATTCCAAGAGATTGGAAAAAACAACAACGACCAAAATCTAACTAAAAATCTGAGTACAACTGATACTTTTTTAAATGTTCATTTTTTTTTTTTCTTTTCCTGCAGGATCCCCTTTGTCTTCCCCTACCTGGCCTCACCTTTCGGAAGGACAGCTCCACTTCCAGCTCTCCCTTGAACGAATATTGGGCTATAGCGTCTCCATACTCCAGCACCTGGTATGTAGGTGGCTTGATGGGCTTGGGGATCTCATCAGCAGGCAGAACCTGCAGGGAGGGCCGGGCGAGAGAAACATTCAGAACAGATGCCAACAGGATACACACCCATCCTCCTGGAAGAGGGAGCAACACAGAGGGCATCATGAACAAGGCTGCCTCTGGTCAGGTGTCATATCCAGGCACTAAGCAGACGCAGCCTTGGAGATGGCAGTGGCGGTGCAGGCAGGCTGTGAGAGATGGGTCATCCAGGAAAGCTTGCTGGAGGAAGACCTTTCAGTGCTTTCGGTGGAGATGTGCAGGATGGTGAATGAAAAGAGAGAAGCCAGTCCAACTAGAGCGTTATGGCGGGCCACAGAGCAAATGAAGGTGATACAGTGTGGTGGTTTGAGTAAGAATCGTCCCTATAGGGTCATATATTTGAATGCTTAGCACCAGGGAGTGCTGCTATTTGAAGGATTAGAAGGATTAGGAGGAGGTGTGGCCTTGTTGGGAGAAAGGTATCTCTGGGAATAGGCTTTGAGGTTTTAAAAGCTCAAGCCAGGCCTAGTAATTTTGTCTCTCTCTGTTTTTCTCTGTTGTCTGTCTGTCTGTCTGTCTCTCTCTCTCTCACAGACACACACACTGCCTGTAGATCAGGATGTAACTCTCAGCTCCAGCTCCATATGTACCACCATTCTCCCTGCCAAGATGATAATGAGCAAAGACTGAAAACTGTAAGCAAGCCACCAATTAGCTACTTTTTTTTACGAAAAGTTGCCTTGATCATGGGTGTCTCCTCAGAGCAGTAGAACAGTGACTAAGCCATACAGTCTAGACGTCTTGATCAGGTTCATTTTCTCTGATAGTTAAAGAATTAATAGGCAGCTGGGTGGTGGTGGCACACACCTTTAATCCTGGCACTGGGGAGGCAGAAGCAGGCGGATCTTTGTGTGTTCGGGGTAAGCCTGGTCTATAGAATGTGTTCCAGGACAACCGGGGCAAGAGGTGTTTATCAGGGCTGAGGAAACACACACAAGCAGCAGACACAGCAAGAAAAAGACCATCTGCAAGGGAAACCAAAACATCCAGTCTCTTCTGCGGGCTGTGGTATTTTAAGCATCCGAAAGCTCGTCCTCCCCTGATTTAGGGTTGGTCAACTTGAAGAAAACTAAAATGGCTGATTGGCCCCCAACTGTTGTGTAATATGCCCAGTCCATGAACTTGTTGAGCTAGTTCATCCAGAGGGACTGCTTGAAAGACAAAGACTTACAAGGCCTTTGTTTGAAGCTTTTGTCTCCAGTCAGGAGGGAGAGGAAGAAGCCGGACATCTTGGAAACTCACCATCTTTGTTACCTAGCCATGACCCTTCTCCCTTTACCTACCAGGTAATCTGTCTAACTCCTAGTCTCTCAAGGATTCTGAGCTGCAGAGTAACTTGTTCTAAAACTGGGAAATTATTGTTGTTGTTACATTTGTTTTCTTAAGACAGGGGTTCATTGTATAGCTCTGGCTGTTCTGGAACTCACTATATAGACCAGACTAGCCTCAGACTCACAGAGATCCACTTGCCTCTGCCTCTCAAGTGCTGGGATTAAAGGCCTGTGCCACTAGGCCTGGCTCGATTTATTCCATCTTTTACCACTGCTGAGGGCCAAGTGACCCTTAGTTCAAGTGTCTTGGTCCCTTCTTCCCTTTGGCCCCACCAGGGCTCTGAATCCCCATGCTTTCTGGATCGACCCTATTCGTAAAAATCAATAAGCTAATCGACCATTTCACACTAAACTGAAGATGACTGATGGGCTAGATGACTGTATATACTTAGTAAAACCATTGAAAACAGAGAGATGAATGGGTGGACATTAGCTGTGATATCTGTTAAATAATTATAACAGCCTACTCAGTTATCAAAAGGAAATCACTAAGGAAATGGATAAACAATTTAAGTTAAACAGCAGCAAAAATAACAGCAGCAGTAGTAGTAATATCATCATCATCATCATCATCATCATCATCATCATCATCACCATCACAATTTGGTCAGGCCCGGTGGCACATACCTTTGATTCCAAGCACTTAGGAGGCAGAAGCACACAGATTGCTGTGAGTTCAAGACTAACCTAGTCTATATCCAGGGCCACATAATAAGATCTCGTCTCAAAACAACAACAACAAAAAATGTATTTATTTATTTATCTGTGCAGCTAAAACAGTGCTTAGAAGGAAAGTTATAGCATCAAATACTATTATCATCAATCACCTAAACTAGCAGGAGGCAGGAGGGTCATCATGAATTTGAGGCCAGCCAGGGCTACATAGTGAGTTCTAGTCTGGCCTGGACTACTGTGCCACTCTTGTCAAAAGAAAAAAGAAAAAAAAAAGACAGGCTAAACTTTCTCTCTGACAAACTAAACAAGAAAAGTAAAATGATGGAAGACTAACGATGAAACTGAAAACAACAACAACAGAGAAAAATTAACAACCAGATGAAAGGATACACAACTGCAATACAAGGAATGGGAGGACAATCATTACATCACAAGTGTTCAAGAAAGAATGCTGCGGGGCCGGGGGGTGGCTCAACGAGGGTACAAGCCTGATGACCCCCAGAACCCATATAAAAGCCGGACACAGCATTAGCAAACAGAAGACCCTACCTCAAGGAGGAAGGAAAGAATTGACACCCTCTGACCTCCAGATATGCACCATAGCAGGTTTCTGCCTTCACATACAAACATATCCACACATACAAGAATATTTAATTTTTTTATTTTATGTGCCTTGGTCTTTTGCCTGCATTCATGTCTATGTGGGGGTGTCAGATCCTCTGGATCTGGAGTTACAGACAGTTGTGAGCTGCCATATGGATGCTGGGAACTGAACCCGGGTTCTCTGGAAGAGCAGACAGTGCTCTTAACCACTGAGCCATCTCTCTAAGCCCAAGAACAAATATTTAAAAATTTAAGGGAATGTGATAAACAACTTTATGTCTGAGGCTTAGTTAGCTATGACCCAAGACACAGATACTAAAAATAACCTATACGTTTCAGCCTGCATTTAGACATGACTCTGCTGCTTAGCACAGAAGAGATAATTATCACTCCCCAGCCAGCGTAGGGAACAAGCAAGCAGGTAACACACCTGAACCAAGTGATACACCAACAAGTGAACTGTCAAACATTTCACATTCTAGCTACTTGAGATCTCGATAGAAAGATGGAGTCTGATAGCTAAAATCTGCGGCTCCAGTGGATCGGTGGCTTCTGGGTCAGGGGCTCTTCATCCTCCCCTGGGCTGGGAGACAGACTGTGGCCTGGACCAGCTGACATGTAGGCCAGAGACATTCGAGAGAGATAGCCCAGAGCCCTCACAGTTTAAGTGTCTCCCAACCCAGGGCGCCTCCCAGTAGGCTCCCTTTACCTCTCCGACTTACCTCCACATAATTAGCTGGGAAGATACCCAGCCGGCCATGGTGCTCCCCCTCCAGCCAGTTCTTGTCCACTTCTTTATGGATGTAGACGATGTCACCCTTCTGTAGAGTCAGCTCCCTGCAGGGGACAGCACCGCCGGCTTCCTCACCTTTCTCCTTCAGACCCTGTCCTGGGTACCACCTCCCACTCCAGCCTTCTGCCCACTGAAGTCCTTCCCTACCCTGCCCGGTGCAGACTTCCCAGGATGGAGGGGCAAGGGCTGAGAAGGCCACTTACTTGGGGGACTGAGCCTGGAAGTCAAACTTGACCCGGGCAGCTTTCCTCTGGTAAGGGAGAGAGGACAGAGTGGGCTACCTCTGCCAGACAGGGACCTGCCCAGACAACTTCCTGACCCCTGACCCCTGACCCTGGGACTCTCTTACCTTCTTCTCCTCTCTCCTCGCAGGGCTGCTACCCCTTTCAGAGGCATTAGGTTCTGTGGAGAAGCACCACCTCAGCTTGGGGAGGTCATGTCTGGGGCAGGGGGAGGGCGGGGAATTGGGTTGGGATGGGCTAGGTTAGGCAGGTTAGGCACAGGGAAGCAAGGGGCTCTGTGACCTTCCCACCCCCCCCCCCCTTCCTAGTGCACCACATAAGCTGTAAGAGAACTTCCCGAACCTGTAGAAAAGGCGGTTCACTGCCAACAAAAAACAGGATTTGTCTTACCTCGGGCTGAGGAAGGATAGACAAAATCTCTACGTCCCAGAAAGGGGCTTCCTCCTCCATCTGCCATTCTGTGGGGGCTCAGGGGTCGGGAAGACCTGAAGGAGGGTGCATGCGGGGAGCTGGGCCTCCAGGCTGAGGACTGGCTGCAGGGACAGAGGCTCAAGTGAGTCACCTGTCTGGAACTTTACATCCCTCAGGGCTAGTCAACATACCTTACTGACCCGACCCCCCGCCCCAGCCAGGCCCTCCTGCTACCCTCATCCTGTCCTCTGCCTCCCAAGGCCTCTTCCCAGGTCCTTCCCAGGTCCGGGACTCTCAACAGGATGTCCTACTTCCCGTGCAGCTGAGGGCCGGGAAGGGTGAGGCCTTGGGTTAGGAGAGGCGAGGAGGCCGCCCAAGGAAACGAGGAAACACGGAAACTGTCGGGGGCTCGGGTCCCACCATCCGCAGCCGTCACCGCTGCTGCCACCGCCACCTGAGTCCTCGGCTTAGGTCAGGTGGCCCAAAGGGAGCACACAAGCCCCAGCAGAGGTGCGGTTGGGATGGCCCTAGGCCACTTTTCAGACCTTCAGGCCCCTCCTCTAGGGTTCGCCCGTCCCCCATCGTGGGCAGGGCCATCAGCCCCTCTCCCGGCCCTCGCCACGTCCCCTCCCCCGGGAACAGACCCTCTGTGCTGGCAGTGTCTCTGCCACTCACCGGGCGGAGGGCCGCTGCTCCTGGACTGGCTGCTCAGAGGACCATCGTGGAGCTTGAGAGTTCTGCGTGGGGACACCGGACGTGATCAGAGCCTGGGTCCCTGGGGCCAGGGCAGCCGAGGCCAGTGCCGCCACCTCCCCCGGAAAAGTTCGCAGCTCGGGAGGGAAGGAGGCCGGAGAGGGGCGGGACGCGGGGTCCTAGAGGCGGGCGCGAGCCTTCGCAGGGAGGAGGCAAGGAGAAAGGAGGCCGGCAGGGGAAGCAAGGGCCGGGTCGGGTCTGGGGGTCCCTGGGGCTGCAACTAGGGGCGGGGCCTGGCAGGGTGGAGCCCCCTGAACCCGATGGACTGAATCAGAGTTGGCCGGGAAGGGTTTGTGGGGTAACTTAGAAAGTCGACACCCAGTGTTTTGTAGAAGGCTTAAAGTCCGCCCAAGGTCTCCAGTTTCTAGGTCTGCCCTGCTTCCCTCTGTCCCCTACTGCTGTGGCTAAACCTTTCCCTCTAGAAGCCCTGTGGAGGTTGGTACCTTGTCGGATGGCAGGCGGGTCTCAATGGCCCTCAGGTCCTTGTCCAGCTCCGCGCTCAGCTTGGCCAATTCTCGTTCTAGCAGGACCTGGGGGATAGGTTCCTCTTGGGAAGTGCATTGTGTTAGTGGCTGGTCAGAGTTCAGAAGTGAGAGGCTGTGAGAGGGCCAGGCCTCAGGCAGGGGGCCAGCACAGATTTCTGATGCTTGGAACATGCTTCAAGTCCCAGGAAGGTGTCATCCCTGTCACCAATCCAGGACCACGGGGTGTCAAGAGTCTTTCCTGGTCTTTTTAATTTGGGGGGAAGGAGTATGGGATTGGGGAGTGAATATGTTTTTGTTTAAGAACCTGAGGGCCTGCCAGATTCCTTTCTATTGGCTTCTATGGCCTTCCATGGCCTGTTTTCACTGTACCCACCCAGGACATGGCTCATTCCAGGGAGCTGAGCTTTACACACACACACACACACACACACACACACACACACACACACACACA
>NW_026591086.1:7716303-7755369 GCF_907164565.1 Psammomys obesus
CACACACACACACACACACACACACACACACACACACACACACACACTCAAGTATACAATCCTCCTGCCCATCCACATGTGTGTGTTTACTAATCATCTACTGTGTTCAGGCACTGTCCTTGGTGGCTGAATGGAGATGAATGTATGGGACTGGGGACAGTTGGAACCTTGCATCTATGGCCTTTATCCATGGCTACTAAGACCACATTTCCCAGAGACATCCTTGCTTCCTGCTGACACTGGAGTCTTTCCCCCATTCCAACCGGCAGCACTCACCTCAATGGGCTGGTTAGGCTTCTCGGCAGGGTCATCCACCAATGGTTTCTTGGGCTGCAGGATAGGAAAGTTATGTCAAAGAAGATGAACTCACTTGAAACAGGCTCCAGCTGAGGGTGTGTCCTGTCCTAGAGGACTCGGCTAATAATTTCACCTTATACCCAGATTCTAGTTCTTGCAGAAACTGGTTCCAGGAGTCATCTGTCCAGACACTCTCTACTTTCTCTCGATGTCTGGGTACCTGCATGGATGTGGGTGGCCATCAGCTTGAGTGGGGGACACTATGGTTGGATCCAAGTCCAAAGGCAGGCCCTCCTGATATGCCCACCAGCCCCTTCTTAAGCATGCAAGCTGAAACCAGGGAATTATCTGCTCTGTGTTGGCAGGTAAGTGTGGCCCGAGAACATGCAGCTAGGGATGGTATTGAGGAGCAGAATGGTCTACCTGATTTGAGGGGTGGAACCCCGAAGAAGTTGACCCAAGATTATAGTTAAAGGTGTTTCTAGATGTTTCTTCAGAGTGGTTCCAGTTTCTTCTGAAGAAAGAGAAAATGCCACGTCAGCTCCCTTCTAGAAAACTGAGGCAGCTCAATGCGGTTGCGCACACCTTTGATCCCAGCAGTCAGGGAGGCAGAGGCAGAGAATTGTAAATTCAAGGCCAGCCTGTCTACAAAGCAAGTTCAGGACAGCTAAGGCTACACAGAGAAACCCTGTCTGGAGAAACCGGAAAAAAAAGAAAAGAAAATCGAGGCATAGGTGAGAAGGTAATCAAAGGAGAAGGGGAAGGGGCTGTACCCCTTCCTCTACCACTGTCCCCATTCCTACAGAGGGGGTCTACCTGCCCCCTTACTGTGGAAGTAGTATTGTAGGACAGACAGTGTGTGAGTTCTGCTTTAAATCCAGCCTCAGCCCCTAGTATCTACGTGACCTAGTAACTATGGCAAGCTATATTGAACCCTGGGCTCAACGCTGGTAAAATGGGTGACTCGCAGGAAACATTGCTAGGCGTCCAGCAGAAGGCCTATTCAAACATCGCCCCATGGGTGGCCAGGATCTCTCTTGTGCCTTGAACAAAAGTATCCTGCGTTTGTGTTTGGTGTGGTGTGTACCAGTGCAGTTGGCTTTCAGGCCGCTATAGCCAAGTGGTCTTTTAAACCACGGCCCAGGATGCAAGACTACGTACAGTTCCAATGAAAACCTGGGGGCATCTCTGTCCAGGAGAACCAGGCACATTATTTTGGGTCCTTGAGCCTCAGGTCCATGGGGCTTGGATCCAGTGATAAAACCTATGTGGCCAGCTTCAGTCACTGTGGTGCCTGTCCACCTTAGTTTTCCTGTAAGGTTTCTTTCCCGGATAGCTTTCACATCCCAGCCTCTGGTTTTAGTCTGAAAATTACCCAGGAGATAACTGAATAGAGCTTATCAGATGATGGCATGTCTGACCACAGGGTGAGGATTCGTTGCCTATAATTATGACTCTGTTCTCATCTTGACAATAAAAAGGTGATCATGAGAATGGAATGTGCTGGTTTGCAGTAGAACTTCCTTCTCGTCCTATGGCAACCAGTGTGTTAGCATGTTTGCAGACTTGCTATATGCTAATCACAACACAAGATGCATACACTTGCTCACCCAGACCTAGAAATCTCACCCCCCCCCCACCCCCATCATCCCCACTTAGCAGATGGCGATACTGACACTGAAGCTCAATGTCGAATAACTAGTGACAGCACACCGCCCTGGACCTCAACTCTGGGTTCAATCTGGACTTTTTGTCACTACCTCAGTGATGACAAAGGCCACAGCTCAGCGGTCTGAATTCTAACCCGTAGGGGCACACGCAGCTGGTGTACTTAACCATTGAGCAGAGTTCCAGGTCCCCGAGGTGGAGCCCAGCACCTCCCAGGCCAGGGGAAGAAGTTCTTCCTTTCCCTCTCTGCAGGGCACATCTAAGCCACAATCTGGCAGAGACCTGGCTGGGTTCATCCATGCTATAGGTTTTCTCTCAGTGTTTAAAGTAGAAGGGCCACGTGTCCAAGCCGCCGCTAGCAGCCTCCACCCCCAGGGCCCTGGACACACATCACTCATGGTCTCTGATGAACAACAGGAGTGGGTCTGTACCTGGCTACCTCTGACCCTTGTGAGTTGGAATATCTGCAGTGATGGAGGAGCTCCTCTGAGCCCCTCTAGAACCCAGTGGAGGCATAGAAGCTCTCCTGTCTGCTCTCAGGTTGTACCATCTTTGGCCACAAGGGGGACACTAGTCTTTACATTGCCACGCCCACAGCTCACCGGCTAGAAGTCACAGTGGTACCAGGCCTGGAAGCAGGTTTTTGCTGGGGCCCTGGATGCCTGGGTTCTGCAGAAGAGGCTCCCAAGGAAACCACTGGAGGTGAAAGAAAATAGATGAGGACTAGAGTTGGCAGAGTTCTTTAAGGCTGTGGTACTCACCTCCCTTCTACCACTTGGATGACAGACTCACAGAGACAGAAATGGGCTCCCTGCTAGTACATGGGCTTTATACCAACAGCTTTATGATACAAACTCATCAGAACAGGTGGTATCTGCACTTCACAGATAAGAAAAGAGAGGCCCAGGGAAATCTGGTCAGCAGATAGCAAAGCAAGTACTCTCTGGACGTAGAAGGTAGTCTTAAACATCTTCTACCAGGGGATTCAGTGTTACCAGAGGTGGCCCTTAAAATCCTCTTGTGCGCATTATCTCCCTCTGTGGCCTGGCAAGGCTACACCCCACAGGGGGAGGTGATCAAAGAGCCAGCCACTGAGTTCATGTCAGAGACAGCCCCTGCTCCCCTTGCCATGTAGCCAGCCTTAACGTGACCTGATAGGATAGGGTCAGATAAAAGGGGAGGAGGTCCTCCCCTATCTGGGGATTAGGGAAAGGGCATAGGAGGAGAAGAGGGAGGATGGGTAGGATTAGGAGGAGACGAGGGAGGGGTCTACAGCGGGGATACAAAGTGAATAAATTGAAATAAATAAATAAATAATGTTAAAAAAAAAATCCTCTGTGTGGAATCACACCACCCAGAAAGCCCCCAAGCTCATGCAGCAAGTCTCCAGACTCAGACCAGTGAACCCACACCCCTCACCTTTGGGTGAGTCTTCCAATGTCCAGTCTGACTGCAGGTCTGGGGAACAGAAAGGACCAGGTCACCAATGGAACACAGAGTGAGGACAGGGTGCTCCAGGAGCCTTGCCTAGCGGCTCCCAGCCTCCCTTCTGCCTAGAGCAGGGGCTGAGGGCTGAGTCAGGGCCTGAAGAATGTCCTGAGGGAGGGAAGGAATTAGGAGGGCAGCCCTTGGGAGGGCTTGAAATGCCTGGCTCTGGCAGACTTTAGGCCTGGGAGAGCCAAAGAGTGGGGACCACACCCTTCAGGCTCTCCTGATTATTCCCACACATACCCTTCTCCTGACAAGCTGGCCTGTCCTTGCCATGCCAGCTTGGGGAAGCTGTGCTTTCTCTCCTCTCTCTCTCTCTTTCTCTCTCATATTTCCCTTCTCCAAGTACACCTCCTTCTAAAATGCTTTACATCTCACTTTGCTCAGAACCACACTTTGCAGAGTTCAGGACTTTCAGAGGTTTGGGTGAGGGAAGCACCTAGGAGGAGACTGTAAAACCCAAACACCTTTCTTAGGAGCCTGCCTTCACCTCCCTCTGCTCCTGGGCCGTCTGCTTTTCCTCACAGCAACCACACCAGCACATCTCTAGCCCTCACTCTGACCAAGGACTCAGGACCTCCATGGCCTTATGGTCAGCTCGACTCCATGACAGCCTTTGTCACAGCTCTTTCTTCTGAAACTCCTTTCTCTCATCTGGCTGCAGGGAGGCTATTTGGCTCTCCCTCTCTCTCTCTAGAAACATCTTCAGTCTCTAGGCTGCTTTCCTCTTGTCAGTGGGGTTCCTCAGAAGCCACATGCCTAGGGGGCTCAGTCCCAAAGACTGTGTCTCCATCTTCTTGTGTGATCCTGGCTTTTCAAATACATTCAGCCTTGTTTCCACAGGATCGAAACCCATGGATTCAACCAGGCCCAGTTTGAAAATGTAAATCACATCTGTGCTGCACATGTACACAAGCTATTACTTCTCATTGTTCCCTAAACAACACAGTACGTATTGCTACTAATACAGCATTTACTTTATATTAAATATAAGTATTGTTGGGCGGTGGTAGCACACGCCTCTAATCCCCAGCACTCAGGGGGTAGAGGCAGGCAGATCTCTGTGAGTTTGAGGCCAGCCTGGTCTACAGAGCAAGTTCTGGGACAGTCATGGCTACACATAGCAACTCTGTCTCAAAAAGCAAAAATAAAAAACATATATAAGTAATCTAGAGGCAATATCAGGTCTCCGAGAGGATATAGGTAGGACTACTTATACCTAAAGTTATTGTCCTTTTAAGTTTATTTTATATGTATGTCTGTGACCCACGTGCGTCCCACATGGAGGACAAAAGAAGGTGCCAGATCGCCTAGAACTGGTGGTACAAATGGTCATGAGCTGCCATGTAGGTTCATGAACCTGGGCCTTCTAAAAGAGCAGCCTCTTCTTGTTTTTTTTTTTTTTTGTTTTGTTTTTTTTTTTTGTTTTTGTTTTTTTTTTTTTTTAGAAAAGGCTTTTTATTTTTATTAATTACATATACAGTGTTCTGCCTACATGCCAGAAGAGGGCACCAGATCTCATTATAGATGGTTGTGAGCCACCATGTGGTTGCTGGGAATTGAACTCAGGACCTCTGGAAGAGCAGCCAGTGCTCTTAACCACTGAGCCATCTCTCCAGCCCAAGAGCAGTCTCTCCAGCCATTTCAGTTTGTGTGTGTGTGTGTGTGTGTGTGTGTGTGTGTGTGTGTGTGTATGTGTGTGTGTGCATGTGTGTGGACATGATGTGCATGCCACAGCATGTGTGTAAGGGTCAGAGGGCAACTTGCAAACATCAGTTCTCTCCTGATGTGGGTTTTGAAGATTTTCAGGCCTGGGAGCCTTTACCCACTGAGTCATCATGCCAAACCGTTTTTCAGTTTTTCTTTGAGGTAGGACCTTACACCGTAGCCTAGGTTGGCCTAGAACTCATGGCAGGTTTCTCGCCTCTGCTTCCTAGTGAACCATCATGGGGTCCTATGCCCATAGCTTTGCATATGGCACTTTATAAAAGGAACTTGTTCTTGCAGGGAACCAATCTCCTTTGGATACTGAAGGATGAGGATGGTGTTATGTATTCCCACAATTCGAATGTATAGCCAACCCATTGCTGAGGACTGGAAATCACCATCTTTTTTGAGAGTCCCAGCTATTTCCACGTGCAGCTTTAGACCTTGCCCCTGAACTAGCCATGGACATTCCACTGCCTACTCCACTTGGGTGTGACATGCCTGGAAAACCAAAAGCCTCTTTATTGTTGTTTTGAGACAAGGACTCATTATCTATCCCTTGGCTGTCCTGGAACTCACTGTGTGTAGACCAGGCTGGCCTTGAACTCATAGGATTTTCCTGCCTCTGTCTCCCCAGTGCTGGAACTAAAGGTGGGTGCCACCATGCCAGCCTCTAAATGCCTCTTAACCCTGCTCCCTCTGCAGTCTTCTCTGTCTCTAAGCAGTGCCAAAGCCAGGCACACTCCTGTGACCCCTGAGGCAAGGAGACTGGGAGCTTTACGTCAGCCTCAGCTACATGGTGAGGTCAAGGCCAGCCTGGAATACAGGAGACCCTGTCTGAAAAATAAGAGCAGAACAGCAGCTTCATCCTTCAACTTGCTCAGGATTAAATTCGCTCTTGATGTTTCACGCCATATCCAATCATCAGCAAGTATCAATGACTGTGTTTGAAATGTCCCTGGAATCCCTATCCCATCCCATCCCACTGCCCACTGCCCTGGACTAGTGGAGACTGGATAAGAGCAAGGGCTTCCATGGTGACCTCCCTACCGCCAGCTGAATGGGTGTCCCTGTTTCTACCCTCTCTTCTGTGTCTGGCAGTGTGGGAGATCCTTCCAGCCCTTGTTAGAACTGGGCTCAGAATTCTTCAGAATTGCCCAGGAGTTCCACGTTTCTTGTCTAATAAAAGCCAAAGTCCTCTTAGGGACCCTCAAAGTCTCATGAGACCTGACTCTATAATTCCCTTCTCACTCCAGTCCTGGCTGGTCCTGAAAGGGCCAGGTGTGCTTCACCCCGTGGGTCTTTGGAGCGCCCTCTGCTGGCACATGTCTACCCTTTCTAGACAAGGCCTCTTCCCCGGGGTCCTTCCCTGCCTCTTCTGGGTGAGGTCTCAGCCTAACTGCACTGGTCACTCCCCAGCCTTCTCTGATTTTATTCTAGCCCTTTCCACCATCTTCTTCTTATTCATCTTCCTAGAACAGTGCTCAGCACACAGTAGGTCCTCAGACAGTCAAGGACTGACTCAGTGCACAAAGGGCCTGTAGGGAGCTCATGTTTGGCTCAGGGATGGCTGCACTGGGCCAGGGTTGGCTGCATTGGGGCTTTTAGAAGATACCATGTTTCCATGGGTGGCACTGTGGCCTAACCAGAAGTCCAGAGGGATCCCAGGAAGGCCCCAGAGGACACTGGGAAACTTCACTATCCACCCAGTGATGCTCTGGAGGCCACTGTTGGCCTCAAACATTAGTGGAAAAGAGAAACTCCCTCCGTCTCTCTCTCTCTCTCTCTCTCTCTCTCTCTCCCTCCCTCCTTCTCTTCTTCTTTTACCCCCTTTTTTTTTTAGATTTTGAGATACAATTTCACTTTGTAGCCTAGGCTGGCTTCAATTCTGTGATCCCTGCCTCTGCCCCCTAAAGGCTGGGTTTACAGGCAGCGATTTTTTTTTTTTTTCATCCTGTTTTCGGGACTGCTCACCTTAGAGCTTGGAGAGAGGAGCCAGAAGAATCTTATAAGCAAAGACATCCCCATTTCTATCCCTCCCACACATTCCAGGTTGCTGGGAGTCTATCGGGCCCTGGGAGGGTATCTAACCTGGTATTTTTCGGTGAATTTGCTGGAACATTCTCCGATACCAGTCTCTGGGGCTGTCAACACTCTGAGATCAGAAAGTTCAAATTAGGTCTCCTTGCATACCCACCCTTCTCAGGCCTCCCTGCCACCCATCCTTCCCAATGACAAGGCACAAGAGCCTTCCTTAATGAGACCTTTCTCCGGGCCCCTTTAAATCCCTGTAGATGGCTGAGGTCTGGGGAATGTCTCTGGTGGTGGTGGTGGTGGTGGTGGTGGTGGTGGTGGTGGTGGTGGTGTGTGTGTGTGTGTATGCCTGAGTGTGTACAGGTACATGTGTAAACCTCTGCGCATGTACCTGTGGAGGCCAGAGGACTATTACTTTCCACCATGTGGTTTTTTAAAAATTTTTCTTTCCTTTGTTATTGGTGGGATGTGTACATGGTCCACACATATGTAGAGGCCAGAAGATGATTTATAGGAAGAGGTTCTCCCCTGATATCCTGTGGGTTCTGGGGACTCAGGTCATCAGGAATGTGGCAATATCCTTTATCCACTGGAACCATTTCACCAGCCCGCTACCTAATTTATTTTTATTCATTTTTTAAAGATTTTTTTTATGTTTCTGAGTGTTTTGCTTGCATCTCAGAGGTCAGAAGAGAGGGTTGCATTCCCTGGAACCAGAGTTATGAACAGTTGTGAGCTGCCATATGGATACTGGAGACCAAGCCTGATCCTCTTCAAGGAAAAGTTCTCTTAATCACAGAGCCGTCTCTTCAGCCCCTTATTTTTATTTTATTTTATTTCTGAAACCATGTCTCACTGGGTAGCCTTTGGCTGGCCTAGAACTCACTAGGTAGACGGGGCTGGCCTTGAACTCACAAAGATCCTCCTGTCCCTGCCCCTGCCTCCATAGTGCTGGGATTAAGGGCATCACCACTCCTCAAAAAAGACAATTGGTTTTGAGACAGGCTCTCCCACTGAACCTGGAGCTCAGTGTTTTCTCTAGACAGGCTAGCCAGGAAGCCACTGGGATCAGCCTGTCACGCCTACCAGCAGCTTTGGGATTTCGGGCACGTATTGTAGCCCCTAGCTTTAATACCGAATTTGAAATTAAGCGTTTTACCCACTGAGCCTTCTCCCAGCTCCTTTTGTGGCAGCTTCATGTGGCATGTTGTGCATGAATTAAGACAGCTGGAAGAACGCCCTTCAGTGTACAGAATGATGACCCTCCCCTGTGAAGTGGAGAATGATTTACGTTCCTTCCTCATGTTTCTACAAATCTGCGTGTGTGCATGCCTACGCACGGCACATGCACATGAGTATATGTTTGTATGGGTGTCGGTGTGGTTGTATGTGTCTGGGCACGCATGTGCAGATGGAGGTCAGAGGTCAAGCTCAGGTATTATCCCTCAGGCACTGTCCACTTGTTTATTTTGTTCTCTTTTGTTTTTTGAGAAGGGTTTTTCTGTGTAGCCCTGGCTGGACTCAAACTCAGAGATTTGCCTGCCTCTGCCTCCGCCTCCTATGTGCTGGGATTATAAGCATGTGCTACCATGCCCAACTTCTTCTTTTTGATGTAAGGTCCAGGGACCAGAACTCAGATCCTCATGCTTGCATGCCAAGCACTTTAGTGACTGAGCTGTCTCCTTCAGTTTTCCTGCTGCTTCCATAACGAGCATTTCGCTACACGAGGAAACAAAAACAATGCTGTAGAGAGAGAGGGCATTTCACAAAACCCACCACGTGTGGACCTTACAAAGCAGGAAGGGTATGTGACTGTAAGTAAATATGGCTGGCCCAAGATATGAAGGCAATGGAAGGGTGGGGCCCCAGTAGTCCTGGGTGGGATACAGGATCCTCCCCTGCCTGCCATGGCAATCTCGCTCAGGACTCACTCACTCAGCCGATAAACAGACAACTATTTTGTGTGGCTAGGCCTTCGGGGATATAAAACTAAGAGGCCTCCCTGCTAGGGTGTGGCAAGGCTGATTCAGGGCTGCAAAGGGTTGGTGGGGAATGGGATGGGAAGGACCCAGCTCTGCCCCCTACTGGCTATTTAAGTTTAGGCTCATTAATCACCCTCATGGTGCCTCGGTTTCTGCTTGTATAAAAGGAGAGTAATTCCGGCAAAGATGCAGTGACTTTCCATCTTTTGAGATCTGTACCGTGTAACATGTATGTGACTCCGACACACAAGGTTACACTCACCCCGATTACACTCACACAAACAGAATTTGGGAGGCTCTCTGGGCCCCCTCTGTCTGTGACCCCCAGCCCTGGACTCACAGATCGGGGAGCAATGGGCATGCCGCTCTCATCCACAGGCCCGATTCCCTCGTACTTCACCCAGCGCTTGTCCCGTCGCTTGCTGTCCTTGGTCCATGTGGCTGACCAGTTCTGGGCATGCTGGGAGGCAGGCTGCTTCGGTCTCGCAGAGGGTCGGCTCCCAGGGCCTGGCCAGGTCTGATACCATGCTGAGTCTATGAGAAGTGTGTAAGAACATTAGCTGAAAGGCAGCTGAAAGACATATCCCACATATGTCCTTGTTTGTCTTCTCAGAACATTGATCCCTGTGAGTTCAAAGTTTCAACACCCCTTCCTCCACCTCCCCTTATTTGTTTGGCTGGGCGATGCAGACTCCACCATCCCCGGAGGCGCCTCCTTGTTTATTTCTTAATTTTAAGAGGAGTTCGAGGCAATCTGTGTCCATCCACACCCCATTCTGTTTTCCTAGTGTGATTCTAAGAGTTTGCAGAAGGAGGGCTGGGAATCATTACTTGTATTAAATGCTGGGGACATACCAGCTAGGGTGTGGCAAGGCTGATTCAGGGTTGGTGGGGAATGGGACGAGAAGGACACAGCTCTGCCCCCTACTGGCTTTTTAAGTTTAGGCCCATTAATCACCCTCATGGTGCCTCGGTTTCTGCTTGTATAAAAGGAGAGTAATTCCGGCAAAGATGCAGTGACTTCCAGTCTATGCCACTATATATAGCACAGACAGACAACAGCCCTCAGAGAGGTCAGAAACTCATTTCCCAGGCATGTATTCTGTGTCTGCAACTCCCCCCTAGAGTATTTAGTTTCTAAGTAGTTCAGTATAATGGCATAAGTGCTTCAGGACCACAGGGTCAAGGGTGTGGATCTCCATGCAGCCTCACCTACTCTGAGCATCTCTGAGACTGGATCCCCACTGGGAAGATGCCCATGGTCGACCCTGACTTTGCCTGGATGTGGATGGGTTAGATGAGGTTAGGCTTGTGAAATGCCTGTTCATTGTTGCCCTGCTGAAAGCATCCAATAGTCGTTAAATGACTGAGGTCCTTTGCACAGTGTCTGAATCCAGGGAATGCTCAGTAAAGGATGCCATTTCTGGCAGGGCTGGGTTTCACTGAGAAGTCCCCAGGAGCTCAGAGACCTTAGGACTCAACTGTCAGGCTCTCAAGCTGCCCTCTCCTCCAATGTCCTTTTGGGTTGCATGAGAGTCCTAAGTGTCCAAGTGGCCCAGTTCCTGTCCATTCTTAAGCTAAGATTTCTCACCCTCCTATTTGAATCACTGGCCCTGGTTACAGTTCCCTTGACCCCTAAGGCCACGGCTTCCAGAACATGACCTTCCCTTGTCAAAAGGGAGGGAAGGGCTGTGTCAGCCTGTTCTCTCTTCAAGGTTCCTTTCTCAGGATCAGCATGATCACCCAGAGAACCCTCAGCTGAATTCATAGTTCCCTGGGGAACCCTTCTCATGGCCTTGAAAGATGCAATCCTTCCATCTGGCACAGAAAACTTGCCCCATCCCCTGCATAAGGGGATCTTCCCAAGCAGACCCACCTGAATGCTGGGAACCATCTCGCCTGGGTGAGGCATAGCCATTGCACACAGTCCTGGGCGCAGGGTCATGGAACTGGAAATTAAGGGTGTTGGAGCCACCATTCCGGATCACAGGCACCTGTGGGGAGGGGCCAGGAGCAGCAAGCTCAGGGCCCAGAGGTTGCTCTGGAGTGGGAAAGGATGGCAACTGGGCATAGCCACAGCCTGGCCCCCTGGGGGAAGCCATGGAGGCTCTCTGGAGCTTTCTTCAGACTGTCTTCCCTCCTTATGCCTTCAATCCTCTGCTCCCCCTCCTGGCCTGCCAGTGTCCTCATCAGCTTCTGGCCCACCAGTGTACCTTTTTTTCCTTGCTGTTCACTCACCCTTGTCCCCCGGGAGGATCGGCCTATATGGGCCCGGAGGTGACTAGGGATGAAATCGTCCAGGCTGAGCCCATCGGAGAGGCCTTGCATACTTGGGTCAAAGTTGGAAGACACAGGATGTGGCAGCTGCTCCTTCGTGAGTATTCTGCAGGGGAGGAGGAAGGAAGGGAAAGCCTTGCTTAGCTGGACTGCCTGGGACCTCTTGACTCAGCCCACTGGTGGGGGGAGGAAGGTAAGTTGTGGGAGGGAATTATGGCCAGCTGGGTGGGAGCTCAAGGACCCAGGAAACAGGCGGCTCTGGGCACGGGCCTGCAGGCTGCCAGTGAGGACTCCGGGAGGCACAATAGACTGCTTGTTAGGCCTGGGGCAGGACTCTGGGTGGGAGTGGGGGAGGGGAAGCCAGGCAAGGAGGAAGATAGGGAGGTTGGCCAGGAGCAGGCCTGCAGCCCACTGACCACCCCTCTGGGGCTCTTTGTGTCAGGATAGCCAGCTCTCCTAGAGGGATGGCACAGGGGAACTAGGGCAGCTAGCAGAGAGGACCTGAGAACACAGGACCTTGTTTTCATTCTGCCCCAGGGGCCAGGAGCAGCAAGCAAGCAGGGCCCATTGCTCTGGAGTGGGAAGGGATGGCAACTGGGCATAGCCACAGCCTGGCCTCCTGGGGGAAGCCCCAGGTACCATCCACTTGCTCTCAGGCACAAGGGCAGCCAGCATCAAGACCACCTCCCTGCTGACCACTGGGAAGCAGCCAGCAGTTCACTCATCCCTACCCAGGGCCAAGGAGAGCATGGAGGAGCAATGCTAGGCAGGGGAACCACTCCTTTTGGGATCCAGGGAATGTGGGCTGCCCACTGGCCTCCTGTGCCAATCACAGCTCCAGAACACTCAGGGCCAGTGCTGGGTGGATGGAAAGCAAAGCAGCAGATGACAACACAAGAGGACCTTTTCCTGTCGGGGGGGGGGGTGACACTAAATTTTGGAAGTTGCTGTCTTGCACACTCACAAACACTCCTGAACCTGCAAGCTTGGCTTTTGGAGGGAGGAGCCTCCCTGGCTCACAGCATCATGTCTGACAAGCCAGTAGGTTCTTCTGCTTCACTCAGGGGTCAGCAGAAAGGATCTCAGGGCACCTGGGAGATGGAGGTGAGCAAAGGGGTCCACAAAGGTGGGTGCAAGAAGACAAAAGAGGTTGTGCATCATTCATGGGCACAAAGGGGCTTTGGTGCCTAGAGAGCTGTGGTATAGAATCTGCATCTCTTCATCTTCATGGCCAGATGGGGCCCTAGTGAAATAAACTTACACCACCCTTTGGACTGGGCCTAATCAGTCTCAGATATGCCTGTGGGGTTTGTGGTAGCTCTTAGCAAGGACACTAGATTTCTCAGGAGGTGTCCTGTTTGTGGTAGAATATATTCAGTGTTATGAATCTGACTGGGGGTGGGGGTAGGGTGGATCATGAGAGCAGCATGGGAGTTAAAAAGAATGTCAGCAGGAGTGCGCACAGCAAACAGTCCTATGACTGGCACGAGGGCTGTGGGGGACTGAGTGGGGATGAAGACAGGACAACAGAGGCCTGTGGGCCCTTGTCTTCTTGCTCAGTTCCTGCTCACTGGAAAGGTTACAAAGGAGGCTAGGAACAGCAACCTCTCTGGTCTGCATTGGTGGGTATTCCTTCAGACATCTGAGCAGCCTGTTGGGGAGCCAGCCAATCCCCGGCTTTGTGGGGTGGGGAGGTTGAGTCTGAGGGAGGTGCGGCCCACCAGCTGGATCCAATTAGAGCTCTTACCAAAGGCCAAACACACAAACACCTCCCAGCTCTGGCTGCCTGTGCTTCCTCCAGGGGAAAGTGAGGCAAGGTAGGATTAAAGCCTGAAGAGGCCTGGGCACGCCAGCTGCAGGGCTACCCCTCCCTGTTCGGCTGATGGCTCAAGGCCAAGTTACCCTCAGCATCAGCAGTTGCACCGATCAGCTGACAGGCCTTCCTTCCCTAATATTACTGTCCCACCCTCCCAGGGAGTCCAGAAGCGTCTTCTTCAGGAAGAAGATTCAACACCCCCCCCCCCCCATCACCACCTGGTTTCAGGAGCTGTTGACCCCGGGACACCTCAGTCTCCTCCTCTCCCACTCAGCTCCATGTAAAGGCACTCCTGAGAATACACAGGGGTAGGGGCCACAAGGTGGTCCTGGTCTTTCTCCCTAATGTCTCCAGGCAGAACCTAAGGAAGACAGAGGCTTCCTGGGTAACTGCTAACTGTCCATCGTAGAACAGAAGGTGTCCAAACACCTCTGGTGAGTTCCTAGAATTCAGGCAGCCCGGCATCCTAAGCAGCCCTCTCCAAAGGGCTGGAAGAATGAAGTGCTTCTAGGTTTGGTAGACTCCTCACCTCAGAGTGAGGCCCCGATGGTGGGAACTTTGCCCTCTGCTTTTCCAGGTCTCATCCAACTACAGCTCCCCGTGGACGGAGTCAGGGTTTTTGAAATTCACTTTTTTTTCTGGATGGCAGGCAGTGGAACTCCGCACAACCTCAGAGACTGCGACCCCGGGGGAGGGGCTCTATGTCTTTGCTCCTGTCTGCCCCAGGCTGTGTCTTGCCTCCTTCCCACCCTTTTAGTCCCCGCACCTACCTTCCCCAGGCGAGCAGGTGGAGGAGCTTGGGCCTGCCCAGGAGGGCAGGAGCATCCCAGCCAGCTCCTGCGTGGTGCGGCCGCGGCGAGCCCTCCCTCGGGGAAAGAGGGCAGGGAGAAGTGCGCTGCCCTCGTGACTGGTCAGGACGCTGGGCCAGACTGGGCGCCCAACGAGGAAGAGGGAGACCCAGGGGGCGAGCTGGGAGGCCAGACCCTGAGAGTAGTGCGGCGGGAGGAGTTTGGGGCTCGGATTTGGACTGTGGCTGTGCTGAGGTGGAGTGGAGGTTCTGGCTACTCCCTCCGTCACTCCCGCGAGTGCCCTCTGTCCGGGCGGCGCGCCGCGGGGACGATGTGGCCCATTGCCCAAGGGGCCGGGCCGTCCTGGAGGCGGCTCCGGGATGGGCCACCGAGGGTCCCTGGGGAGCCTTCTGGGTTTCCCAGATCCCTTCCCCGGCCCCCACCACAAAACTGGCGTCGGAAGGGGGCGGGCGAGCTGGCGGGGGCCACTCAGAGTTTCCAGCGACATTTCCAGGGTGTGGGAAGCGAACTGCTTTGCAGAGCCAGGACAGAGGGCAGGAGTGATTAACCGAACAAGCCGTGAGTGCCAGAGCCCGGGTGGAGCCAGCTTTAGATACGCAGCCCGCAGCCTCAGAAAGGCAGGAGACAGGCCCGGAGGCAGACAGGCTGGGACCGAGATAAGGGAACCCCGCAGTCAGGGTGGCCCAGGGTTGAAGGCAGGGCTCACTCGGGGAGAGAGTTTGTGCCTGTCTAAGCGCGCGAGGTCTGGCGTTTGCAAACAAACACACGTGTCCTGGCAAACGTGAGGATGCTCACACACGTGCAAAATTTAGGGAGGAAATCTGCCTAAAAAAAGCAAGCCGCTCCCTGGACGTGCCGCAGCCCTGCAGAGGATAAGGGTGGGGTCGTTTGGGCGGGGAATGAGGTTAGGAGGGTCTTGGTGTTCCCTTTCACAGAATTTGTTTTGATCCTGCTCTTCCGCTGTTCCCCGCAGTGATGACGCGCGGATCCCGAGGACACCACCCACTGGCTCCCTATTCTCTCTGACCCTCCTCCCTCCTCCCCTCCACGTCCAGTCTCCTAGCTGGCAGGTTGTGACAATGGAAACCCTCAAGTACTTCTATAGCCCGTGACTCACTCCTGGGATACCCAAGTCCCCCAACAAACCAGCCAGTAAAAAATGGTTTCTGATCCACTTCAGCGACGTGTCGGGTATGGTAGGTGACAGGTACTGCAGTGTGATTGGTGCCTGGGCCAACCTGAGTTTTAGTGGTTTTCAAGCACATCACAACCCCCGGCACCCTCACCGCTTATTTGCTTCACATTTCCCCAGCTGTGGAGAAAGACCTGTTTGTGCTGCCCTCAAACAAGATCCCCTGGGAAACTTAGGCCAACAGCTCAAGAGATGACCGTGCCGGTACCCACATTGGTGCGGGTCTTGGGGAAGCGGCTTCGCAGGCTTCCACAGATGCCAACCTGCTAACGGGGCTCCAGTTCCCAGATGTGAGGTATTTTTAACAGAGGCAGGTATTTCACAGTACGGGGTGGGGGAGGCTAAATGAGATGCCCTATGAGGGTGTCTCTTTAGAGAGAGGGATGATGTGGTTACAAGAAGATACTGGAGGAGCAGAGGAGTTCTGAGACCCGTTCAACCCAGGGAACTGGCCTCTTCTTTCCCAGAGGGATTAAAAGTACTACCCATTTCCCTCTTTCAAGTTTTCCCACCTGTCAGGGTCCTTGGAACTAAGAAGGACCACATCACTTTCATTGTCTTCCTTCCTCTCCAAAGATGACAAAGGTGAAGATCTTCCAACTCCAGGAATCCTGGCCATTCCCCTCACCAGCAACTTCTTGAGCTCAAAGGCTCTGACCTGGACTCCAAGATAAATATTTAATGTAGACGGTGCTGCTGAGCTGTGAAAGGTCCCAGCTTCCTGTTTCTCACAAGAGAAGGCACAGCCTGGGCAAGGAGCTGAAGCCTGGCTACCAGTCCCATCTCTATGGAAATGGGAGTCCGGTAAACAGTCTTGGAGTTGGGGGGGGGGGGGCAGCCATGCAGCACTGGGCTTTTTTTTTTTTGCTTAGCTGCTTCAGCTCTGCCTGGCCACTCAGGCCTGGGCTGGCTTATCATCTCTCAGGTTGGAACCCACTATGTTCTCAGGTATTCGGATGGCCTCACAAAATACAGGATGCAAGATGGCTAGGGCTACAGGGCAGTAAAACCCAAGGAAACTTGAATAATCTCCCCCTTTCTGCTCATATTTAGGGAACATTCTTCCTCTTTTAAGAAGATTAAGGAGAAAAATGTAGCAAGGTTCAGAGAATGGACTAAGACCCAGGTGTCTGGTTTCCTGACCCCTCCCCCTAGCTCCAGCTCATTGCTGCCTGACTGACTCACAGCTGGGCAGCTTCCAGAGTCATATTAGAGCCAGGTAACATCGTCCCGGAGAGTGCTGCCCTGGTCAGTATGTCATGCTCTGCCTCCTGCAGGCCCTCCTGTCTAAGAGGGACTTCCTTCTTCCCTATTAGTTGGCTACCTGCACACCTCAGCCATGGCCTTGGGTCAAGGACTGCCAAGGCCTCCACAGCCACCTGAGCCCATGTAAACACAGTTACGTAACTGCTCTGTTTTCCCTGGCTATCTGATTCCAGTCACCAGGAGCCCCACCCAGCCTCAGGCAGCCAATTCTGTCCTCGGCACATTCCCCACCCCTCAGCCCCACAGTACGCTGTCCTCTGCCACCAACTCAAAGTACCATTAGTCAAGTGAGTACCGATTAGTGTTGGTGAGAGTGTATCATCTGGATGAGTCACTGACATCTCCTCTGCCACATGCCCCCGTCCTCCATGTTAGATAGAAGGGTGCCTGCTATTTGCTTCCCTCGGACAACCTTCAGTACATTCTTCAGGTAGGCTTTCATATCCATTTTGATTTGGGCTCATAGAAGAGTTCTCTCTCTCTACAGACCTGAACGGAGTAGCCAAGAATACGGAGACTGTTCTGGAGGGGACAAGTAACCCAACAGCAAGGAACTGAAGCCAAGTCACCACCGATATACCGGCACAGACCTCTCGACTCTGTTTCCTCCCTGGGGCCATCTCCTGACTTCAGCTCCTGCTGTACTGCCAACTAAGCTCTATCAATGGCCCCACGTATGCCAGCTACTCACAGGAATAGGGGCAAGCGAGGGAAAAAAGTGGAGTGACCCATTTTGGGGCTCCAAGGGATCTCTTGTGCACCGCCCTATCTGGAAGTCTGAATTTGTTTGGTTTGGTCACTGCAAAGTGAAGGAACTCTGGGGGTTGGGGACCTGGGGGAGACAATAAGAAAAAACACAGTGCAGGTCAAGGATGGTCAATGTCAGACCTGGTAGCCAGGATAGGTATGTAAAGCCCACAGAAACAAGATCTCAGTCCTACTTTGCATTAAATATTTTCATAGCACACATATCAGAAGCACCTCCTGGCTCTCAGCATCTAAACCCCAAAGGCTATGAAAAGAATCAGTTCCTGCCAAGTTTATCCAGCCTGTTCTCCAGGAGGCCCCAGCACTGACTAACATCATACCCATCATGCATTGCTTTTCACGGGTGAACAAACAGATGCCATGGGCAGACAGGATGCCTCTGAGAAGGACCAAGCTAGACAGGCTTCCTTCAGTTCTTACAAAGGATGAAAGGAACAAGTAGCTGTCAGCCCTTGAGAAAACAGACTTCACAGGAGAGGATAAATGAATGATGACCTCAGAGGGAATGCAAGCCAAGTTAGATCAGCCACAGACAAGGCCACAGAACCAGGGGCTAAAAAATTAGGTCTGCCTCAGCCTTCCATCTCAGCTCAGGTAAGCTGAGATAAGGGAGACAGAGAGGGTTGACTGGCTGCCCAGAGGAGACCATGAGGTAGAACACTAGTATCCAAACAAAGGCTAACCTGTCTTTCTGCCTCCTTGAATTCTAGGGTGAACTGTCTCTACTGCATCATCACGAAGACTTGATTTACCTCTAAGTGTCAAATCCACTGTCCAGAGTAAGCAGATTTTTAAATAAAATCTTAGAGGAAAAGCAAGAAGCAGGACGACGAGGAGCAGGAGGAAAGCCATCTTTGCTCAGAGCAGACTACAAAGTAGGGATTAGATCCTGATCTAGCAGGGGTCACTGTGACTCAGTGTTTCATCCTTCTTTCCTAGGCTCTTGAGCAGCTTCCCACGACCCTGTAAATGAGAGCAAACATTACCTCATCTCATTAGGACTTTAGCTAAGGGATAAGGCCACTGTTAACTCAGGCTGTCACTGGGATAACAGAACATAAAATGCTCACTTGGCTTTTGTGCAGCTAAAAATCTGGGCTCATTTTTCTGGTCTGCAAAATTGCACAGGGTGGCTCTATTTGATGTCAACGTTGCTATTTGGGTCCAGCAGATCTAGATTTAGTCTTTCCACCTCTGTTGTCATAATCTGTCCAAGTCCCTCTCCAGGGCCCCAGCCTTTCCCTATCTCCACCCCCATGCTGTAGAGTGATGCTTATCTGCTCTTGTGAATTCCCAGCCCCTTGGGATCTATCTGCTTTTCAGAGGACTCCAAGCTGCTCCGGTACTTCTAAGCTTGATAGTATGATTCTGCATCGACTCCCTCTGGCTTCTCACTTTTCTCAGGCTATCTATGGTCATATGCAAACTTATTAAATGACCACAAAACATACTTTTGTGCTTAGTAAATACTATATTTTCTGAGTTATCGTTCTTCTTTTTCCCTCAAGGAGGGGCCTCTGCTAGAGAGGCCACAGAGGATCAGGGGCTAGAAAAGAAGTTAGTGGTGGGCATAACTCCAAGAAGAGGCAAGAGGCTCTTTTCTGGGGGGAAAGCGGAAACTCAGAAGAAACCATTAAATCAGAAACTATGGCTGGAGGATCCTTTCTTGAAAAGGGACTTCACTGGCATTGTCAGAGATCAGACAAGACATCAGAAACCAGGCTTTCCCTCAACTCTGGAATTTAACTGGGTCAGGGCCAAATGATCAGTCCCTCTACTGAGGAAATAGACACAGGGAAGTTATCCTTCCATTTTAAGGGCATTTTCATTTTTAATCTTACAACTTCCAAATCACAGTAAGTTCTTACACTTCTATTCATGAAGACTTGTTAGTATCCCGTTAATAGGTAATATTTCTACAACTGTCTTTAACAGCAAGCAAGAGAATGCAAGCTAACCTCTAAGCACAAGTAAACAGGCCATTATTCCAGACGGCCACCAGCTAGACCGGCATGTTTTTCATCATCTAGGCAGAAAACCAGGAACCAATCCTGGAAAGGGTCAGGTGACAGGAAAAGAGAGCTACGGGTTAGGATGGTGTGAGGAGGGAACAGGAGGGGCTCCCAATGGCATCTTCACAAAGGTTCAGGGACAAATGAAAGCACATTTTTTTCTCTCTCTTGTTTTAAAAGCAGGTTTTCCTTATGTAGCCCTAGCCAGCCTGCCGTTTACTGTGAGGTCAGGCTGGCCTCAAATTTACAGTGATCTTTTTGCTTCGTCATGTGCTCAGCCCGAGACATATCTTTATCACCCCAAATCATAATCTCTGGCTGCCTGCTTCTAATCATGTGCTCCTCACTCTGATAGTGAAACCCCTAAAACCAAAAGGATATTGAGGGTACTGGGGGAACTATGAAACGGGAGTGAAGGGAATGTGGCCAGGGACTTACAGGCAGGCAGAGTGCTTGGCTCTATTTCAGAGCTGCACAGAGGGATGGTCCATGTCCATGTCCTCGCTGCTTGATGTGAAACCACCTAGACTTGGCATGAAAGTGTTGACGATGCATAACCCTGGCTCAAACAAAGGTGTAATTTAGCACGTCTTGCCACAGTTGCTGAGGCATGAGGCCAAGGCCTCCCATGAGGGAATATGCTCCAAGTATCATCTTTACCTTTGTGACTGCATAGATGAAGGCAGCTAACACTGACCCCATTCACTTTGGCTGGCTAGATAGAGGCAGGGCAGCTCCCAAGTCCCAAAGTCATGTAGTTTCCTCTCTCAAACTGTCAACGGCACAGAGCCCCATTGTTAATACAGTTCATTGCTGGCATCCAAGATGAGAGCGTTGCACCTGTCCTTCAGCTGACCAGCTTTCTTCTCTATACACATCTGCTCTTTCTTACGGCTTTCCTATGAGCTTCTGGCCATGGCAAGAACTGAAAGGGATTTCTCCATGTGACCCAAACTCTCCTCAGTGTCTCACTGCGCCGTCCTGGCTGCTCTTTACACTGGTATAATGGACTACAGGAAAGATGGGACATCTCTCAGATGAGGTCAAATCCGACGGCTAAAACCTCAAACAATCTAGCAAACTGGAGACCCATACCCAACACTGAGCTCTAGGTCCACTCTTCCTCTGGATTTTTTTTTTCCTGCCCGGATAAAGAAAATTGAAAGCAAAACACCTGGGTTCCAATGTTACCGTAACAGCTAGGTTAAATACTGGGGTTCTAGAATGTTCCCTCAGCAAGTCTTTACTGGTTAGAAAATAATTTCCAACACAAACATGGAGCAGAAAAACATGATGATCATTAATATGAAGAACACTGAATTGTCAGTGTGAGGCAGGATTTCCCTAAACTAGTACAACGGGGTGGTCACTAAAGACTGGGCAGCATTGACTTATTTCTGTAATAGCACTGGCTCTCCAGGACTCGTCTGCCTCTGCCTCCTGAGTGCTGGGATTAGAGACGTGCACCACCACACTCCCAAGCCTTATTTCTCCTGTGTGTGAACCTTACAGATAGTTATAGATATGATGCAGTCAATACTTGGGAGAACAGTTAGAAGATTTACATAAAATGAGGCAAAGGGAAGGAATTTAGGCTTCCTCATTTGCAGACTAGAAAACTCTTGCACAATGGCTGGAGGAGCAGGAAACCCAGCAGTAGCTCACATGACTTTTCTTGTATATACCAGCTGCCTCAGATTTTGTGTTTGAAAGCCACAAAGAGAAAAAGAAAGTAAGGGATAATGCCAAGGCTTGAAAAGGCCTCAAAGCTACTTCATTTTTAGAAATCTTATCTTTACTCCTTAATGACATCAAATGACATTCTACTGACCAAACCAATAGAGGTTTTTCTTTTCCCATTCTGAAGTATTAGGAAATCATTCTTAAGTCATTAGGGCAAGAAACAAATGCTCACTAGTGAGAGAAACGTGCTCCATCGAATAGCAAAGCTATTCTGGAAGAAGAGAAAGGGCAATGAAAAAAGAAAGTGGTAGGTGGGAACAAGGCTGACATTCCCGGGCAGCCTGACGTCTCTGTTCCTAGGCGCTGAGCCACATCAAGCTCACCTGTTGTCGTGTGGCAAGTCACGTGTACTTTGATGGTCAATACCTAGTGGCAAAAGAGGTTATCTGTAGCCTTGAGATCGCAAAGAAAACCGACGCTGTTTACTTTGTAGCAGGCCATTAAGCAACCCCCACCACACACACACACGCACACACACACCAGGCATGCACATGTTATTCTGATTCTAATCACAACACAGAGATTAAAAAGGGATGTTCCCTTTGTATCTGACCAGTTTTCAAATTTTATTTAAAAGTTAGTCTTTGGTAAGTGTAAAGTCTCATATGTGTATATATATATTTAATCACAGCTGGGAAAGCAGTGTCTGTATGAAGTGTCCATTTTAAAATGGTGCTTCAGAAGTTTGCAAAGGAGTGCTCTGTCATTCCTAGAAAACTGCTGTAAGAAGGAGGTTACTGGGGCCAGAGAAGAAGGCTCAGTGCTTAAGAGCACTGGCTGCTTTTCCAAAGGACCCAAGTTCAATTCCTGGCACCCACATGCCAGCTCAACAACTGTCTGTAATTCCAGTTCTAGAGGACCTGGCACCCTCTCACAGACATGCAAGGGGAACATTCAATGTACATAAAAATAAATAGATTTTTTAAAAAGTTGGCTACTTTAATTTTTTTTTGAATGGGAGAAGTTTCTAAAAATGAAGGTTCCCATGTAACTAATGTGAAAACCGAACAAGAGGTTAGTGTTTTTGGCATCTTTAAAATGTAAGAGAAAGATGTAACAAAACCAACGCTGTAGAACTCTGACAGCAGTTAAAATGGATTTGTGGCCCTAAGCAGAAATAGCTGCCCAAGGGCAAACCTAAGGTAGGCCATCTAGGAAGAAAATTTGTTCAGATAAAATTTTAAAAGATGTCAAAAATTTCTAATGAAGTTTTTCTAGTGAAGAAACAGTAGCTATTGCAACATATTCCTATGGATGTCCAAATGGGCCTGACTCTGTGAACTATTTCTGGTTCCTATGGATTTGCAAAACATCTACCTCTGCCTGCTTATGGGGTCCTTAGTAGCGAGGGGACTCCACCAGTGGACTGTGTGTCATAATGCAGCCTACTGCAGGGCTCACTTTCGTGGGTGAGATTTCCAAAGAATGGATCGTTTCTACCCCTGGGATTTGGGGAGAGAAAAGCATAAGGCACAAAGCAATGGCAAACAGAGATGGTTGCTCAGGACTTTCCTTCCTCCTCTGAGATCTTTCTCAGTCCAGTTAAGACTTTGTCATCCTCCACAATGGCCTCTCCCTGCCTCCCATCAAGGCGGGGGCTCACCTAGCCCAGACTGGCCCTAAATTCATTTTTCTTTTTTTATAGATGTATTTTTATTTGTTCAGGGTCTGTGTGTGGTACTGGGAGTTGAACTCAGGGTTTTGCCCATACTAGGTAAATGCTATTCCACTGAGATAAACATTTTCAATAATTTTCTTTTTAGAAAATATTTTTAAAGAATTATTCATTATGTATGTAGTGCTCTGCCTGCATGTACACCTGCATGCACCAGGAGAGGGCACCAGATCTCATTATAGACGGTTGTGAGCCACCATGTGGTTGCTGGGAATTGAACTCAGGACCTTTAGAAGAGCAGCTTTTAACCTCTTAAGCTACCACCCTAGCTCCTAATTTTATTCTTTTAAAAGGATAAAATGTTTGTATGTGTGGGCTCATACATGTGTGGCCTCCGTTGGAGGCCAGATGGGAGCATCAGATCTCCTGGAACTGAAGTTACAGGCAATTCTGAGCCAAATGGCAAGGGTGCCAGGGATTGAACCTGAGTCCTAAGGAAGAGCAGCCAGTGCTCTTAACCACTGTGTCATCCTTCCAGCTACCATTTATAAATTTTTAAAACATTATTTTTTACATTTGCTTATTTTGTGAATGCATGCAGTAGTGCAGATGGAGAACTAGGGGACAAACCAGTAAGATTCTGTCATCTCCCTCCACCAATGGGTTCCAGGTATCTGATTCAGACCATCAGGCTTGAAGGTAAGTGTCTTCGCTGCTGAGCCCTCTCACTGAGCCCTTAGTATTGCTATTAGTGTCCATGACAGCAAGCTGTGCGTGCCATGGACAACTTCATGAGTCAGTTCTCTCCTTCCACCATTGGTTCCAGGGGTCAAACTCAGGTCACCCTGCTTGTGTGGCATGTGCTTTTCCCTGCTGAGCCATCTCATTGGCCCCTGGCCTTGAACCCTGATCTTCCTGCTCCACCTCCCTAGTGCTGGGCCTGTGGGCCTGTGTTCTCTCTTATTAACAAAACAAGCTATGCAGGAAGATTACAATTCCCCAAAATACTTTGATCTCTGTCATGAACAAACTGTAAAATACAGCAAAGATATTTTTAAAAAGCAGATGGAGGCTGGAAAGATGGTTCGGTGGTTTAGAGCACTTGTTAGAGTCTGGGGTTCAATCCCAGCACCTACGTGGTGGCTCACAATCATCTGTAACTCTGGTTCCAAGGCTTTGGATAGCCTGGACACAGTCTTCTGATCTTTCTATGCGTCAGGCACACGTCACACATACACACATTCAGGCAAAACACTCATAAGTCCAAAACAAAGAAAGCTCCACAGAGTCATGGTAACCTTTCATTTTCTTCATGAGAATCAGTTTTTTTTTTTTTGACAGCAAAAATTACACTGCTGTTTTTTTCTGCTTTCCTTGACCCTCCCAATGTGCTATATTATTACTGTGATACTTGCTTTAATGCTAGACCCCATCCCAAATGACATCAAAGAGTTCTACAGATCTAAGCTTTCCAAGTTTGATCAAGGGTGCCCACACTCCAACAGCCATTATAAAGCTCATCGGTGAGCTCTGTGACATGGCGCTGAGAGCAGTAACATGGCACCGAGTGCTGTGAAATGGCACCAAGTGCTGTGGCATGGTGCCCAGCACTGTGAGGTATTGCCCAGTGCTGTGACATAGCGCTTATCACCAGACTGAGCCAAAGATGAAGCCTAAGCTGTCCCATATCTTCTACTAGTTAGGGTATTTTTAAAAAGCTTAAAGCCCAACAAACCAGTCAGGAATAGTGGTGCATACCTGTGATGCCCACACTTTGAAGGCAAAGGCAGAGGATCAGGAGGTCAAGGACAGCCTCAGCTATACAGTAAGTCTGTAGTGGTGCATTCCTTTAGTCCTAGTACCTGCAAAGCAGAAAGAGTTGGAGCTCTGTGAGTTCAAGGCTGGCCTGGTCTGTTCCAGGCCAGCCAGGGTTACAAAGTGATACTCTTTTTTTTTTTTTTTTTTTTTTTTTTTAAGTGATACTCTTGTTTCAATAAATAAATAAATAAAAATCTAAAAGGCAATTATATATGAACCCCTAATTTGGGGTTTATGCTAATTAAGGATTCACAGTTCAGCCTAATGACCACTGAGAAATAAAGGTCAGGTGACTAGAAGCTAGTTTCCTAATTAACTCTAGGAGACCAGAAGCCTTTACTCATGTGATCCCTTTAGCAAGGTTCAGTTTACAAGCGACCCATTCTGCCATCTAATAAGTTTGTTTTAGATGTAGTGACAAGGCCAAACAGAAGGATGTGGGGCGGGGGGTGGGGGTGGGGAAACAGGTGCAATGCCTGATGTGACCACACAGAAGGGCCAGGACAGGTCTCAGTGCTCATGACCTGAGGGCATTCAAAAGACAGAAGTCAAGCTTCCTTTGCAGGTGGGTTCATCCGGGATTAAACTGAAAGTAAAGACTGGCAACTGTTGGAAATTTTCAAAATCTCCCATAAGCTTCTGAGGGGACTTGGTTACCAACTCTAAAAGAACCTCTCAGTATTATTTAAATTTTTTAATTAAATTTACTTGTTTATGTGTGTTCCACAGTGCTTGTGTGAAAGTCAGAGGATAATGGTTATGAATTGTTCCCTTCTTCCACCATGTGGATCCTGGACAAACTCATGTCACCAGGCTTGGCCACCTCACTGGCCCACCCTCATTATTACCTCATTAACTTTATTAGAACACATTAAGATGAATCGAGGACTGGAAGTATAGCTGGGTGGTGGAGTATTTTTGTAGCACATGTAAAGCATGAATTCAATCCTATATATCACAAACAAACAAAAACCAAGAGTCCAAAAGGGAGTAAATTGTTATGGATGCCAGTCCCATCTGGATCTTAAACTAGGCTTAGGTTGTTCTCCCTCAGAAGAACAGCAACTTCAGCCACTGAAATCTAAGTACAGAGCAGAAAGGGGAAAAAATGACAAGACACATTTGAGTTAGCAAAATTACAAGTCTTAAATGAAAGAAATCACCTCCTAAAATAAGAGAAGGGATAACTAGGGGTCTGACTCAGAAACCTATAGGGGAAGGTCCCCTCTATAGCACAGGACTTACACACTTAAACACACACACACACAGACAACAATCAGATCCATTTCTAAAATTAGGACAAGGGGGCAGGGAACAAAACAGAAGTACTTTTTATATATAGTGAACATAAATTAGAAGAATTTATAAAATTGTCATCTTTCTTACAGAATAAATGCGACTGAATTACAAATGCACTTCCAAGTTTAAGCTGTTCTCGTTGTTTCTGTTTCGTTTCCAAGAATAAATAAATATGATTTGTTTGCAGGGTTGGGGCCCATAGTGCTGCCCAGAGCGCTGAGTCATTACAGGGCTTTCTTTCTTTGGTCGCTCCTTCGCACTGCTTGTGAATGTACCGTCTTCGCTGGCCCATCAGGAAACACACCCTCTTTTCGGGGTGGCATTTTCTCATTAATTCGGTCTAGACCTCGGGCTTCTTCAAAAGTTCGGACCTTAAGTCCTTTCATGGCTGCAGAAAAACAGTAGAGAGGGTAGGAAGTGCTCAGGGAGGTGGGGCGTTAACACGTAAACCAAGTTTCCAAGCACACAGCAGTGGTGCTTGGACTCACAGGAAGGTGGCTACAAAGCACGTACGTATCTGCTGATAGGCAACATGTGATGCAATCAGCCTTGTCCACAAACACCACTTCCCAACAGGTCAGAGTGTGGGAGAAACTGTCCTAAGATAATAATTCTGGCAGAAGTAAACTTGACAAAAAGATTAGCTCTTAATCAGCCTCTACTCATCTGAAATAGTGTTTCTTATGAGAAACCTGCTCGATTCTAGAAAAAGATAATGCCAGGAGAGCACACCACAGCACGCAGGTCAGAGCCTTAAGCACAAACATCACACGAACCACACAGAAGTGACAAGAGAGCTATCTGCCCAAGACAGCTTTTTGTATTCACAGCCAGGAGCTGGACGTGGCTAAAAACCATCAGCACAGCTTCTAGATACCTCCCGTCCGAGTCAACTCTGACATTTCTTTCTTGTGGTATTGGGGATTGACCCACACAACCTAGGCAAACATTCTGCCACTGAGTTATGATTCCAGCCAGATTGAATTTTGCATTGTCGGGAAACAAAATTTCCCCTTGAATCACCTTATCTAATGAATTTACTAAATCTACAGTACAGGTTTACGAATTCCAATGGTTTTTTAATCTAAAAATTTGTAAGTCATGTGACTTGTGTCTCCATAAAAACCTTAGCTGGAATGCCTTAGGGCAACCTCAGAAATGAAGCATCTAAACTCTAGACTACTTTTGCCCCCACGCCTGCTAACCTTTTGAGTCTCTAGGTAAGGAAGCATGCTTATCTGACTTTCTTACTACACAAAAAAGAACCACTTAAATCATTACCAGCTGCACAAGCTTCAGCCATTACATAAAACTGATAGACTCAGAAAGGACAAAGGCTGCATGAAGGTCATCTGAGAAACGGGGTGACATGCGGCCACACTGAGGGCCACCCTCTTCTTTTCTGTCACAGTTCTGCAGATGCAAGTGAGTTTATTCATGCTGAAGAAGCTCTGAGGCTGGTGCACTGACAAAGGGGCATTCCAGCTGGGTAATGTGGCCATACCTTCCTGTGCCGTTGCCGCTTGTAGTGTGGCTGTGAGAAGGCAGAGCAATGCAGGCGAAAAAGGAGGACCAAGAAAGAATGAGTGAACCAACAGCGATGCTACCAGCACAGATATCCCAGGGGTCCACCTGCCCATAATCAGACAACCTCGAGAAGTTAGGGGGTTACCATAAGGGGCTGAAGGGGGGGTTGCACCTGAAGGGGGGGAAGACTCTAACGTCTCTAACATTTCTGTTGGCATAGGAATGCTGCTCTCTTCATTTGAAATAGCCAACTGCTAGTTTATGTCTTGTGATCATACATCAAAATGACTTGTCAAATCAGGTAATTTAATATCACAACTATGTTTGAGCTTTTAACTGCTCAGATTGTATCAAGTGAGCTGTTGCTGGGTCCTATTTAAACATCTTATTCAATCTTGCTTGTTACTGTTCTCAGATGACTGACACATGGTCCAACTGTCCTGAACCACATAATGATGATAATAACAACAGAATAGAGTAGTGCTTGAATAGCTCTCACATTTGGAAGGGGAGAAATAGGTTATAAGTGAGGTGGTCTAGGGGTGACCTCTAATTCATGTACCCATCTGAGGAGAGAGATATGGCAGAGGCTCACACTGACACCCCATTTGGTTTCTGTTGTTGTGCAGCAGAGCAGGTCAATTATTAAGAAAGCAATCTTCTCCCTCTCAGTGACAGATATGGAAGCAATTTAAAAGTGAGTACCAACAGGGAAACTTCTTCCTGCCATTCTTAGTTAAGCAGTAAAGCTGTAATACATGAAAAGGTTCTAGGGTACAGCCAGAAAGGTATCTGGATTCATTTGAATCCTGTCAACTCCTCCAATGCCAGTTTTCCTAAGGAAGGGAGGAAGACTACTCAGCAGCAAGACTACTGTGAGGCTTTACCAATTACTACAAAAAGGGGGAGAGCTTCAAAGCTACCTAACCTCCTACAGCAACATGAGAGCGGCATCTGGTAGCAAGCACTATTTGCCCTAGCCCATAGGAAGGCTTCTGTTAGTTCAAGCACTGCCACATCCTCCGTGACCTCAGATGGGCCTGAGAAGCCACACAAGGCAGTAACAGTGACTTCTCACAGAGCAGGGTGTGGTCCATGCAGCTGTAGGAAAGTAGAAGCCAAAGCTTTAGCTAAAATTGTATGGACAATGCCAGCCCCTTAGAGTTTGAATTTGTGTGGTGAAGTATGTACCAGCATCTCATTTTAAAAAAAAAAAAATTTTTTTTTTCTTTAGATTTACTTATTTCATGTATATGGGTATTTTGCCTGCATATAGGGAGATCAGTAGAGGGTGTCATATCCCCTGGAACTAGAGTTAACTAAATTGTAAACCATCATGTGGGTGTTGGGAACCAAATCCAGGTCCCCTGCAAGGAAAACAGGTGCCCTTAACTGTTGAGCCATCTGTACAGTCCTCCAGTATCGAATTTTTGGGGCCCTCATAGGACAGTTTGTTTGTTTGGTTGTTTTTTGTATTGGCTATTAGCCTATCAAGCTGTACAAAGAAAGGGTCATGGCAAAAAAAAAAAAAAAAAGAAAGAAAGAAAGAAAGAAAGAAAAACATTACAAAACTGTTTACTGACATATAGTTCCTATGCCATAGAGTATATAAGTCAATATTTTTGTTGCTTGTTTTGAGACAGGCTTTCACTATGCAGCCTTGGCTGTCCTGGAACTTACCCCAAAGTGTAGGCTAGCCTTGAGCATTCAGAGATCTGATTCTGCCACCATGTCTGGCAGAGCCAATGGTTTTGATGTACTTATAGCTGTACACTACACCCTCCATGATCCTCCAAATCAGCTCATTAGCCCCACTTCCCATTTCCCTTCCTCCTGTCTTCTTTTAGCCTTAGTCAACCACTGATCTACTCCTTGTCCCTGTAAATATGTACATGTGATAAGTGGAATCATGTAAAAGGTCTTTAGTGACAGCTTTCACTTGGCATGATGTGCTTCATGTTTGCTCACGCTGACACATGTGCATGTGTTTGTTGTGGCTATGTGCAATCCCACTGTATAAACTTTACTTTGTTATCCAGTGGATGGACACTGAAGTTGTATCCACTTTCAGGGTGTTCTGAAGAATGCCATTTGAGGCTCTTATTGAATGTGTGATGTATCAACACTGGTGTGCAAGTTTTGGTGAGGACACAGTTTATTCCTCTCAGGGAGGGGAAGGTGTAGGCTGGCGCTGCTGAATCTACGGCAACTCTATTTAGTCATTTGGAGAACTGCCAGAAATGTTTTCTCAAAAGTAGCCGTAGCATTTCAACAGCATATAAAGGACCCAATTTTTCTACAGTCTCATCAAAAAAGGTTTCAGGCACAGAGGCAAGAGCTCTATGATAGACACTTAAGCCCTTAGTAATATTTAAAAGAAAAAACAGTTTGAGGCGGAGTCTCATGTAGGCCAGGCCAGCCTTGAAACTTGCTTTGTAGCTGTACTCTGAACTCCTTCCTGCTCCTCCCATGTCTGCCACTCCAGTGCTGAGATTACACGTGTGTCACCACATCCAGGCATCCAGAGATCTGCCTGCCCCTGCCTCCAGAGTACTGGGCGGTGTGCACCACCACAGCCAGGCCTGACTTTTTTTTTTTTCAGACCTATATTGGTAATCACTGCCTATGGCTCTTAATTTCTTTTTTTAGATTTATTTTTATTTTATGTGTATGACTGTTTTTTTTTTTTTTCCTACTTGTACATATGTGTACCATTTGCATGGCTGGAGCCTGTGGAGATCAGAAAAAAGGTGTCAAATTCTCTGTTACTGAAGTTATGGATGGTTGTGAGCCACCATGTAGGTGCTGGGAACCAAATCTGGGTCCCCTGCAAGAGCAGCTAGTGTTTTTAACTGCTAAGCCACCTCTCCGGTCCCTTAAATGTTCCATTACATTATACTGTATACCTCTGTGTGCATACGTGTGTGTGTGTGTGTGTGTGTGTGTGTGTGTGTGTGTGTGCACGTGCATATAATGTACATTAAGGAGCATGCCACAGCACACATGTGGAAGTTTAAAAGTGCAGGGATCAGTTCTCTCCTTCCACCATGAGGGACTGAATGCAGGTCAAGTTTGGCAGTAAGCATCTTTTTTTACCCAGAGTCATCTGGCAGGCCCATAAAGTATATCCAATGCACCCTCAATCCAGTGGTTGTAGGAGTTTTAGTCCTGCATATACAACTGACCATATCTGCCTCCTACTACCTTCACGTCCTCTCTCTCTATTTGTTTGTTTAATAACTGCTATCACTGAAGTATAGTCAACCTAAGAAATGTTCAGGTTTTTTTTTTTTTTTTAATATAAAATACTTACCAACCTTTATTTTGTTAGTGGTGTGAGAATTTCTGTGAACAGTTCTGGTGAGGGTGTTTCAGGGTAACATGAGGTAACATGGGCTAAGAAAAAAAGAGTAATGTCTACAGAGGTTCCTTACTTGAAAACTTTTGAAAATTTATTGATCCACAAAGTTGCTTTAATCTAAAAAAAAAAAAAAAATTTTTTTTTTTTTTTTGCTAGGTCTTGTAAAAGCAAATCTACAAATCAAGGGCAGCAGGAACGTTTTATAGATTTGTTGACTTGAGATATATGTTTCTTCACACCTTTTTGGACTTGGTCCCAATATATTTTATGTCTCTTCATTCCTGGTTTGAATCAGAGTTCTAATTTAGGATTATGTATATGTTATTTCCAAAGCATGCAGAGCTCTCCAGGAATATCACCGACAGGAGCTGAGCCTGTGTTGTGACCCCAATGCAACAGGTCCAGTGGGTGAGCAACAGCCCACTATATCAATATAATACAGCTTATTCATTATCGGCAGGCAGGGGAGCTGCTTCTGGTTTGGGGTTATTATGATAAAACCACAGTAAATACCCTCATGCACACCATCTGGCAGACATGAATGCTAATTTCTTTTGCTTAGTCTTGGTATGGAACTGCAGGGTACAAATGTGTTTAGTTTTATTGCCTATCAACTGGCCAAAGTGGTTGAGTCTATTTATAAGCCCACTAGCCTGTATCTAATCCAGTCCTCCATAGATATACCAATATTTGATCTTATCAGATTTTAAAATTTCAACCATTCTTGTGGGTATGCAGGAGAATCTCACTATGCTTTAATATTCATCTTCCAGATGAGCAACTATGTTAGGCATCTTGCTGTCCATCTTGAAATCCTCTTTGGTGAAATAAACAGATAAAATCATTGGATTATATTTTCTTTTTTATTATTTGTTGTCTATTCTGAAACAAGGCCTTTGTCAGATATAGGTGGTGCAGAAATCTTCTCTGTGGCTTGCCTTTTACTTCTCTTAATTGTGTATTTTCACACAGATTATTTAATTTTAGCAACCTTTGTTGTCTTTTACGATCAGTATTTTCTATCTCTAATTAAAGACTTTGCCTACTCCAATGTCTGTTCTCCACACTTTTTCTGAATTTGTTTCTAACCTTTGCATTTAAATCACAATCTACTTTGAATTATTTTTTGTGTGTACAGGAGGTAGTAAGGGTCATGCTTACTGTCTCCCTGGGTAACTCTCCTTTGCTCTAGCACTAGGTTCTAAACAAAGTCACTGACCGCTGGTAACGGGGGTGCACCATTTTTAGGAAGGGCATCTTCATACTCACCATTCTCAATGGTATGCCTTCCTCCAGAGAGGACCCCCAATGGGAGTGTGCCTGTAGGAGTAAGACCCTTGAGGGTCAGCACTCTCTCACTCTCTTCCCTGCAAAGGAACATGGAAGCCCTGGTTAATGCCAGGGAGCCATGGCACAGCAAAGAGACACACCTGAAGGACAGCAACGGAAAAGCAGAGACAGATGAAGACAGGTCCCCCACCTTCATCAGACCCAGGTTTTCTACAACACTTCAGGTAGAAACAGTTAGCCAGTCCTTTTTCAACCACAGGCACTGGTAGCCACTTTATCCCACTTGACTTAACTGACAACATGTGAGCTAGGTCCTATTATAATCTCTAGTTTCTAGACAAGGAAACCTAGGACCTAGAGATTAAGCCCAAGACAACACAGCTAAGGAACGCCAGAATTTGAACATGGGGAATCTGGCTCTAAAATCCACACTGAATCTCTATATCTATGCAAACAAATGAAAGTTTTACAAACACTGTTACTTTTACATGAAGTCTGGTTCAACCTGCACTTAACCAGAAGTCTTGCAGTTCCAGCACCAGAAACACTACTCTAAAGCTAACTTTTAACATGCATTCTAAATGCCTTCATCCCACAATGTAGTGACAACCTTACCGAAGAACTGAATAGACCCGTGACATTTTCCCAATGGCTCTGACTTTATTCTTGATGATTTCTTTTCGATATGGAGCGCCTACTCGAAAAATACAAAGCACATGAGTTAAAGGGATGTGGTTAATAAGACAGCCTTTTTCAAATGGGAGATGGAATGTCTCGTATTTAAATTAAAGAGAAACTTAAAAAAAAGAATCAAAGTCTAATTAAAAAAAAAAAAACAATTAAAAATCCCGGGAAGTTTAAAGGAACAAGAGGAAAACAACAGGGGATTGAAATGAAGTAGAGAATGAATGAAAAGATCATGAAAAGACACTGAGTCATGTATGGGTAGCAAGAAGTTTTGTAGTTCTGAAATATTGAACACAGTGAAGAATGAAACACAAAGGCACAAACAAACCTCACAACGGCAAATCTACAAGCCAAGATCTCTTTTGAGAATGCTATGTGCCACCTTTGGATGCAGGGTCTGGTCTGCCAAAGGGAGCAGCTGTCCTGAATGTAGGAAAAGCCACTTTCACTCTACAATCTTCAGTACTCATACCAGTCGCTACGTGTTTCTTCAGAATATTGCTAACAACTGTGTCACACAGATTACAAGGATGGGCAAGGTATTTTAAAAAGCAACACTGAAAAATTTATGGAAGACTTTATGGCCTTTTCTTAAAGATTTAGGAAATAGCCCAAACATGAAAGGCAAGATCCAGACATATACCAGGCAACAACATCCAAAAGTCAAAGATACACAGGCTCTCCCTCCTTTCTCCCACCTCTCAGTTCTGCTGGATCAAACAACAGGTCCACAGAAAATAGCCACTCCCACCGAGAGGGAGGGTGGAAAGTCACGAGAAACCACTCAGCTACCAATTCAAAACGACTAACCAATCAATGGTGGCAAAGCAGACAGTGAGAGTTTAGCTTACAGCACATTTCAGTAGGGTACCTTTCGGAACGCTTGAAATGTTGTGATCTTCAGGGAGAAGAGACACCAAGAAATAAGGAGATGAAGACAGATACATGGAGGAGAATGCGAGTTTTCATGGAAGAGAGAAAAAAAAAATTCCAAGTTAAATACAAGGAGAGGAGCAGACTGTTAGCTGATCAGCTCTGAGACTGCCTGCTCTGCGAAAGCCAAATACAGACTCCTTTTTTGTCCTTTCTTCCATTTCTTAATGGTTTAACCTTTCACATTAATTTCCATCTATCTAATCTGACCACCGCCCCCCCCCCCAGCATGAAAATAACACAAAGATACTGTTTGTGGGACAACACAAAGAACAAAAACAATGGACAATAACAGTTTACAGATCTCTCAACAGGAACACTGCATTGCTGTTTGACTTGCTAGCACATCTCATTTTTCAGGAGACATTTTCCCTTTCATAGGTTTAAGCCTTCAGTACTTCAAATTTGTTTTGTGTCTTCTGTCTCTTGGAGTCTGATGATCTTTGGTGCTTGCTCATGATTAAGACAGGGTGGGAATCAAAAGCCTCCAGAGCTGGGAAAAGGCAGCTGATGGCTCTGAGCACTGCATGCTGGGCCTCTGATAGGGAAATGAGTTCTTTGTCATTTACAGTACAGATCCAGAACTCCTTTGGTCTTAGAGATCAGCCTCCAGACTTAGAGAACAGATAGGTATCCCTTGGCAAATAGGGTTTTAAGAGCTTTTTCAAAGGTTTTCATCTATTTTACTTAGGTGAGTTCAGTGTCCCTGCCTACTTCTCTATTCCCAGTTCTAGAACCGGGTAATGACATTCAGCATCCCCTAGTACTCAATAGGACTTTAGTGTTCCCAACTCAACTAAGTGAATATACTAATGCATTTAACAAACAGTGCTATCTTGTTCCATTCCTAAACAGACCTTCACATTTGATATATCATTCTTAGAGCAGGAAAAGATCTTTGGGGGTTTTTTCTTTATATTAATTTTTTACATTCCTACAAAGGAGCAGGTCTTATCCTGGCATTTTTGTACATGTGTTGTTATGTGTCTTTTAAACCGCTGCCCTCCCCACTGTTCTCCTCTCATTAATTTGTTTACAAAAGTTCTCTTGACTCCATTTGTAGGCATGTAACTTTTACCTTTTTACTAAGAAGCATAATGAGTTTTCTGTGTTTATACAAAGCAAATTAGCTACTTACATGATTTGTTAAAAAGCACACGCCTATAAAACCAGTCACCCAGGGCAATACCCATACCCCAAACCCACAGTACTTCTGACATCTGCAGCCTCTTCTTCTAAAGGGCATCACTCTTTTGCTTTTCACTAGGATAATTTTCCTCCTCTTCTTTTCAGTTTTATCATGTATGAATATATCAATATGCACTTCAGTTTTTAATGTTTTTTAAGTTACATTTATTTATCCTCTCTTTGTATGCACACTCAGGGAGTGGAGGTCAGAAGACAAGTTAACAGGAGTTGTTTCTTTTCTTTTCTTCCACCTTATGGGTCCTGGGCATTGAACTAAGGCCTCAGGCCTGGCAGCAGGTACCTTAACACACTGAATCATCTCACTGACCCAGTTTTCAGGTTTTGAGTTTCATATAGTTAGACAGTTAATCATTGGGAGTGGGGGAGGTCAGGCTTATTTCATTCACATTATGCTTATAAGACTCACTCAAATTTCACTGTGGCCCATTTTATTTTCACATACTGTTCTACTGCAGCACTATGTTTTGAGACAGTTTCTTTACATAGCGCCTGCCTCTGCTTCCCAAGTGCCGGGATTAAAGGTATGTGGTACCATGCCTGGTCCGCTATGCCATAATTTACCACCTGAACAGCAATAATTATTTGGGTTGTTTCTAACTTTTGCTATTGCATATAAGGCTCTTGTATGTATATCTGTATCTATCTTTGGTGTACAGATGCACATGTTCAGGCATGTTCCTGGGATATTAGAATGCTCCAGAGCATGGGTATGTTCAACTTCAATAACAGGTTAGCACTGTCTGTTAGAATGGGAACTACAAAATTTTACTTCTTGTGTGAACAGTCTTATTATTTCATGTCCTGGCTAACTCATCTTTAATTCTGGCCAATCTGGTAAGTATGAAGTATTAACCCATTATGATTTTAATTGCCATTTTCATGTTTTCTAAGGTGATTGAATATCTTTTCATGTTTTTGTTAGCCGTTAGGAATTTCACTTTGTGGTGTGCCTACTCATACTCCGTCATCGTAATTGGCGGTAATTCAGGTTTTTTGCCAATGGGCAATTTATTGGTTGTCCTGCAAATATCCTGTCCTGGGAAGCTGGCTTTTTTATATGCTCAACCGAGTTTTTGAATAAACAAAAGTTCTTACCTTTATTTTATTTTTAAAAAGAATTTGTACTTTATGTGTCTTGAGTGTTTTACCTCCTAGCTTTACCACATGCATGTAGTGCCTTCAGAGGCCAGAGAGAGCTTCAGATAAGGCCCCTGGAGCCAGAGTTGGCAGCAGCCACATGGGTGAAAAAGCTGCAATTGCTTTTGGTCACTGAGCTATCTCTCTAGTCCCAGCTTTTGCTTTTAATTTATTAATAATTTTCTAGGTGTCTAGTATTTTTTGCATCCTGTTTAAAGGTTTTTTTTTCCATTGCAAGGTTATCAAGGTAATTCTACACTATAAACACTACAATTTTCATTGTTTTACATTTCATTTTTTAAAAAAATTTTGCTGTTTGTTTGTTGAGACAGGGGCTCTCTATGAAACTCAGATTAGCCTTGGCTGGCCTCAACCTCTGGTTTTCTTGCCACAGTCCTGAGTGCTGGAATGACAGGTGCTCATCACCACCTTGCTCTTATTTGCCTGTTTGTTGCTGTGCTAGTGATGCTAGAGCATCAGCCCAGGACTTCACAATACTGGGAAAGTGCTCCACTGCAGAGCCTCAGCCTCCCTGGCCTTGTATATCTCAGTGAAATATAAAGCCACAAAAACAGGTATTTTGGATCCACAAGAAAAATTCCATGCGGGTTTATTTTTTTCAAAAGTGGGTGTCCACAAAGCATTTATTTAAAATGCTGTGATTAGTCAGGTATGGTGGCACATACCTTTAATCCCAGAGCTGATGGATCTTAGTGAGTTCAAGGCCAGCCTGGACTATGTAATGAGTTCCAAGAAAGCAAGGACTATACACTGAGTGAGACCTTGTCTCAAACAAAGAAACAAGTAAGCAAACAAGGAAACAAAGTCATTCTATAATATCACCTCCAATAAAAATCAACTATCCATAGATGTGTGGCTAAATTCAGTATTTTCTATTCTGTTCAATGTGTATCTATCTTTGAATTAATCATTTTAATTACTGTAGCTTTACAGTAAATCTTGACATATATAGAGCAAGCCCCTCTTCCTATTCTTTAAGCCTTGAACTATTTCCCTATGAAGTTTAGAATCAGTCAAGGCTAAGTGATTGTACTGGCTAGTTTTATGTCACCTTGACACAAGCTGGAGTCATGAGAGAGGAGGGAGCCTCTATAAAATGTCCCTATAAAATCAGCTTGTAAGACATTCTGTAAATTAGTGATTTACCACACTCTGGGTGGTACCATCCCTAGGCTGGTGGTTCTGGGTGCTATAAAAAAAAGCAAGCTCAACAAGCCATGAGGAGCAGGCCAGTAAGCAGCACCCCTCCATGGCCTCTGCATCAGCTCCTGCCTCCTGGTCCCTCCCTGTCTGAGTTACTGCCCTGACTTCCTGCAGTGATGAACAGTGATGTGGAGCATAAGCTGAGTAAACCCTTTGCTCCTCATATTTTTTTGGTCATGGTGTTTCATCACAGCAACAGTGACCATAAGCCAGAGGTGCTTTTGTTACTCTACAACCCTTTGCCCTTGCACTTTATCAATACACCTGTTTTCTTAAACTATGGTTAGATGTACATTCTCTTCTGTTTTGTTTATTTTCATTTCATTTTTCCTATAACTTTAAAGTTCTCAGTGGCAGGCTCTTTGATCACCTCCCCCTGGGGGGCACAGCCTTGCCAGGCCACAGAGGAAGATGATGCAGTGAGTCCTGATGAGACCTGATAGGCTAGGGTCAGATAGAAGGGGAGGATGACCTCCTCTATCAGTAGACTTGGAGAGGGCTATGGGAGAAGAGAGAGAAAGGGTGGTTTTGGGAGGAGACGAAGGAGGAGCCGGGATACAAAGTGAATAAATTGTAATAAATAATAATTTTAAAGAGTCAGTAAACAAAAAAATGACTTACAACATTGAGGGGGAAAAGTTATATAACAAACTATTTTCTTCCAGCTGAACCTAGAAACTGCACTATGAATCTATTGCTTACTGAAGTAGAATGCTGAAGGCTGGAGCTATAGCTCAGAAGAACACTGGTTTGTTATGTGTGATCAGAATTGATAGTCCTGCATACATTTTTAAATCTATTTACCACAGTATTGTTTTTATATTCCACTACTATTAGCATATGATTTATTCAGTCCAACAGAAATCATGCACACATAGTTTATGCAATGTTCTTCATTCTGTCCTGAGTTTCTAAACTTCTTTATAGTATTTTCCTTCTTAAATACTATCCTTTAGAATTTAATTTAGTATACATCTTCTGCTAATTCTCTTAGTAAAAAAAAAAAAAAATGTAAGGACTGGGGAGGTATTATAAATACTTATTTCACCTTTATTGATAAAATAGTTTTTTAATGAGTGTAAGATTCACTCAGGGCATTAATTTTCAGCACCTCGAGTGTTACTCCAAACCCCTGCTTTGCTGTTTCCTCAAAGAACCTGCCTGTACAGCTGCAGCTGCTTTCGGACCCATCTTCCATCACTACAAGTGGCCAGGAGTTGTTCTTAGTGTGCACGCTGCTTTGTGAAGGGTCCCTCAGTTACAGCTCAGTGTCCTCTCAGCTCCTGGAATTTTCTCGGTACTGCAGGCCCACATCTGCTGGGCCTGTTGGTGGGATGTTCTCAGTCTCTCCGCTGTCCTTGCACTTCCCTTGTCGCGCATCAGTTCCTCTCACTCCGCCCTGCCTTCCCGGTCACCGTCTGCCTGGCAGGCACTTCATCAAATTTGCTCATTTGTTATCTTATTTCCATCTTATAATTTCACTTTTGATACTTTATCAAATCTACTACATCCCTTCTTGTGATTTACAGTTCTCTACCAACATTTTCAACTGGGGCTTTTAAGTTCTTAAAGAAATTAAGCCAGGGATTAAGCTCTGGAGGCTGAGGCAGGCGGACCTCTGTGAGTTCCAAGCCAGCCTGGTCTACAGAGTGAGTTCCAAACTAGCCAATCTAACAAATAACAAGTTACATTGTTTTTTTTTTTTTTTTTTTTTTTTTTTTGTTATTGTTTTTGTTTTGTTTTAAGTTTGACCTGAGGAAGCCAATGTCTGTAGACTATGGAGGGCCTGTATTTAATTTCTGCTGCTTCTGAAATTTCTTTGTGACAGTCTCATTATGCATCTCTGGCTAGCCTAGAACTTCTACACACACACACACACACACACACACACACACACACACACACAC
>NW_026591086.1:7755379-7845379 GCF_907164565.1 Psammomys obesus
GCCCTCTACACAAACATGTGCAAGCCCTGCCCCAATCCTGCACACATACACATCATACACACAAACAAGTGAATAATTTTTTTAAGCAAAAAATAAAAATATATATATTTGTAGAGAAAAAAACACAATTAGTGCTCATTTCTGACAAACTTTGGGAATGTAACGGTTTCTGGAGCTGGTCAGGAGAGAGCTGGTGTTTAGACGCAAATGGGGATTCTCTTACCTTTTTCTCCAACAAAAGGCAAAGACCACGTGAAAACATCCATGAAGTTTGGGAGCCAGTAGGGGTGTGGAGAACAGTTAAACTGCCTGATGTTCATGACATTGCTTTCATATTTCAACACTGCAGCTAAAAAATTAAAGAGCAAGACACTGGGCACAGAAAACCACAGCATAGCAGCCAGCACACTTTGTTCCTGTGGACCTACACACACTTTTCTGTGACCTGTAAACTCAGGCCAGGACCAGGACAGCTTGATAAGTTTAAAGAATTATACAGGGTTTGTTCTCTTAGGGATTATCACAGAGAGCAAAGTTACATGATAAAAGTATTGAAGACACTGTGCTCTGAAACACTTTGCTGTACATTAAAGAAAACTCAGATTCAACACAGAAAAACTTCCTGAAATGTTCATTTACTAGCCAAACAGTTACAATCACAGCTTCTCTCTAAGGGCAAATATCACCCATCTAATGGACACAGACTGTTTAGCTGGTCATAAGCCACAGCTAAAGCTCTTTATAAACTCTCCAGGAATTTATCAGTTCACAGTAGGGGCAATAAACGGCAAACCTGGAACAGTTTATAATCAATGGTTAAGGGAGTACATAATCTCTCCTCAGTGAATTTTTAAAAAGCTTCTTCTATTCTCAGCATTCTCAGAGTGCATATAAACATTTAATAGTAATCATGTCACATAGGTAAGTGTATGCCCACTTATGCCAAGTTGATTTTCTGTATACTATTTTTATGATCTCTGGCAAAGATTTATTAAATAAACACTTTCCTCCTTTACTTTTCACCAATCTGTATGCTTCTAATAATATCAGAATCACCTTTATATGTCAATGACAGCCAGCAGGCATACTCTGTAGTATTTTCTGCATCCTGGGCCCAATTCAGTATTATTGCCACTGTAGTAATGAACACCAATTTTGGCCAACATGGCATAGAAGTCTATTTCAGATTTCCTCAAGCTGGGCAGTTGTTGTCAAAGATAAACAATTTTCCTCGGCCCTGTCTGATCATCTTCAGAGTCTGCTTATATCCCAGCATGTAATTTCCACTTTGTATAACAAACTGGAGCCTAGAGTTGACAGACTCCACAGACTTTGTTTGTGTGTGTGTTTGAGACAGGGTTTCTTTGTGTGATAGCCCTGGCTGTCCTAGAACTCACTCTATAGATCAGGTTGGTCTGGAATTCAAAAAGATCCTCCTGCTTCTGCCTCCTGAGTGCTAGGATTAAAGGCTTGTGCCACCACCATGGCCCTGTTAAAGACTTTTGTGTCTTCTTTGCAGCCACATCTTCCTGCCTTAAATGAGGGACAACTCCCAACCAAGAGCAGCTGCCGAGGTAGCTGGGGATTGATAGAGACTTCTTTATTTTTAAATGTTTCTTATTCTGTATCACTTGTGCTGTTATTTGTACTATTCTTTCAATTATTCTTTTTTTGTTTTGTTTTTGAGACATGGTCTTTCTCTCGCTACAAAGCTCTGGCGATCTGGAATTCACTATGCAGACCAGGCTGGTCTTGAACTCAGAGATCCACTTGCTTCCTGCCACCCAAATTGTGGGATTATAAAGGTGTGTGTGACTACACCTGGCTTTCTTTCAATTATTTTTAGACATGAAATACAACAATTCTCTAGGAATGTTAGACCAAGGTCACACTGGGTTCCTGTTTCCTTGCTGTGAGATAGAGTAGTGTTCTAAACTTTAAGTTAATGAGTGTCTAAAATGTATAGGACAGACTACTAAAAAAGGATTTCCAATTGTTAAAAGCCTAATTTTGCCTGATATGTACACCTCCATTGTTTTCATGCTGTGTGCATTTTATGTAGCCTAAGTGAATATATCAATAATTCTCTCACTCTTCACAGGAAAATGAAGTGTGTCTCAACAGTGGATGATTAAAATTGGAAGCTTAAGAAACTTTTCTGGAGTATGCTCCCAGTGGAAAAGGGAGAGGGGGGAGACAAAAAAGATTTAAAACCCGAATTTATGGATGCTTCCGGTCATCAGTGGAACTGAGATGCACCTTGGGCACCAGGGAACTTAAAGATCACTCCAAATAAGCTCAGCTGGCAGAGCACTGCCTAGCATGCATAATGTCTGGCCCTACATATATCAGACAGAGCATATGCCTGTAATTCCAGCACTCTGGAAGGGAGGAAGGCAGATCAGAAGTACAAGCTCATCATAGGCAACAAAGCAAATTCAAAGGTCATCTGGGCTCAATCTCAAAAAAAAAAAAAAAAGAAAGAAAGAAAGAGAGAGAGAGAGAAAGAGAAAGAAAGAAAAAAGAAAAGAAAACCAACAACAACAAACCATGAAAAGCAACAACAGAAGGGGGAAAGGGTAAAAGAGTTCTTTTTCAGAATTAGAGAGACATTTGTAAACTGAGTGTGATGCACACATCTTTAATCCTAGCACTCGGGAGTTAGCAGCAGGCTGATCTCTATGAATTTGAGGCCAGCTGGGTCTACAGAGTGAGTTCCAGGACAGCCAGGGCTACAGAGAAACCCTGTTGGGGTGGGGTAGGGGAGTTGGGGGCAGAACAAAAACAAATGAAAACAAAAACCACCAAATGAATCCCAGCACTGGAGAAGCCAAAGCAGGGTGCTGAGTTTGAAGCTGGCTTGGGCTGTACAGTGAAACCCCATTTTAAAATACTAAACAAATAAAGTATCACCAGATAGTGACATTTGAGGTAATATTATTAAATGTTCCAACATAACTCTGAAACTATTTATTAGTTTTATATTTTGACTCAGTCATAACATTTACCATGGTCACTATTTATAACCACAGAGACCCATCTTTTAGGAGATAAAGGCCAAGCAGCAGCTTACATTCCAATTTATTGACCTTTATTCCAATAAGATCTCCTCTTCCTCTAGGTATGGGAGTACATGCCTGTAATTCTATCAGTTGGGAGATTGAAGCATGAGAACCCCAAGTTCAAAGCCAGCCTGGATTATATAGGAAAACCCTCTCTCAAAACAAAACAGCTGAGAAGACAGGTGCGGTGGGGTGAGGAGAGAGAGGGAAAGAGATGGGACAGGGAGATGGGGAGGGAGAAGGACAGTGAGATGGAGGGGGGAGAGAAAAGGAGAGGGAGAGGGAGGGAGTGTGTCAGGGTTAGGAGAAGAGGTGTCAGGGTCTCGCACAGTGTAGGATAGCAGACATTGAAGCTACGGCCTTCCCCATGCTAAACACATGCTTTACCATAGAGCCATATCCCTTACCCACCATCTTTTCATCTGACTGAAATTTTGTACTTAAAAACTGGTGTTCAGGATCTAACCTAGTGGTAGAGTGCCTGCTTCACAAGGTCCTAGGTTCAATCCATAGCACCAAAAGATAAAAATAAGTAAATGAACACAATAATAAAAACAAAACACAAAATTAAGCTAGAACTCACAGTTACTAACAGATTCACACTGCAATATTGCTGGGCTGCTTTACCTTTATTGTTATAGACATCTAGGTAATTGGGGGCAGAGAAAATCGTAATGAGTGATGGAAAGCCAGTGGTCTGGCTCTTCCTGTACATTCGGTACCTAGAAAAGAGGTGACAGCTCAGGCATCTTGACACTAACAGTAAAACCTCTGCATGGATCTATGAGATATAATGTAACTTACCCAGCATCCTGGGCTTCATGGGCTCTGATTATTGACAATAAACTGTTGTGCTGTAAAAATTCACAAACTGCAGGGTAACTGAAAAAGAAAATGGAAAAACTCAAGTCCAGAATTACAGCAGTTATGTTTTAATAGGAAGAAAGAGAAACCCCAATTCTAGAGTTGTTTTAAGATTACAGCTACTACAATCTCCTCAGTTTCTTAAGATTTATTTTCTGTCTATGAGGGTTTTGCCCTCACATGTCTGTATGTGGGCCTGGGACCCCTGGAAGGAAAAGGAGGACGGCAGATCCCCTGGAGTTGGAGTTATGGACAATTATGAACCACTATGTGGGTGCTGGAAACTGAACCCAAGTCCTCTGGAAAGATAGCCAGTGCTCTTAACCATTGAGCTGTCTCTCCAGCCTACCAATGAACCTTTTTAAAAGCTCATAAGCCAGTGATTTCTACTTCACATACTATCAGACCTGAAGAAGACACCTTAGAATAAAAACAGCTTCTCCATCTTTTAATTTATCTTAATATTAATATTACAACAAAAACTTCTGCGACCTTGATATGAAAATGTACAACAGCATGACTGCATGTGTGTACAGTAAGTCCACAAAATGGGTGCATGATTTTCTTCAATCATCAAATCTTTAGAAAAAGCAAAAGAATCTACTTATAGCTTTGTATGTAATATCAATACCAAGATAAGTCTATGCATGACTATTTCAGGAGCAGATATAAATATCATAGACCACCATATTCTAATGATATCTCATATACTCCTGAAATCGTCTTATTATTTTTACTTCTCTGGATGACAAATAGGAAGAACTAGAGACTATAAAACTACCCTGAGAGTTTGTAGATGTTAATTGCGTGTTTGTTTCTTGAACTGGGATGTAACTAAGCTGGTATGCTACTTGCCCAGCATGCAAAGTTCTGTGTAACTAGGGATGGTGCACACACTTGTAACCCCAGTACTTGGAAGGCGGGACAGAAAGTCAGAAGTTCAAGACCATCTTTTCCTACAGAGTAAACTAGAAATTAGCCTGGGATGCATGGGATCTTGTCTGAGGAAAAAGGGGGCAATTTTGTTTTTCACCATGCTCAGCGGAAAATGTTTAATTTTCAGATTAACTGTATATGACATTATCATGATTGCAGAACAGGAAGTCCCTGCTCTTAACTGCCAAAGAAACAATGATCTATCAGCTATTCACAGACTATGAAGCAGTTTCATGGAAGCCTTAGTAATTAGGTAGGAGGCTGTGAAATCTCAGCAGAGCCTAAGACCTAGGAATCATGCCAGGAGATGCTTTTCCCAGTGACTGTATGAAATTAAGGATTCCTAGGAGCCTTTGGCCAAAATATTTTCATCAACCACTTGAGTATTTCAGATGTTTTCCTGCATAAGGACATTTTATGTAAATATACTACTGAATCATTAACAATGAACTCATGGCCAATAACAAAACTCACGCTTGACAAATCTAGCACAGACCTATTTTCTCTCACTTACATTATAGCCTGCTTGTGCGCTATCCTTGAGTACCATTGTCAACACTGAAATAGATGTCTGACAAAAAAGTGCAAAAACTCCTGTCCTGTTACTTGTTCTCTCCTACTTCCAATGTCCATCCCATTTGTCTTTCTAAGTGAGGATTGATCATCTTACCCTGGGTCCTCTTTCTTGTTTATCTTCTTTAGGAGTACAGATTTTTGTATGTTTATCCTATCTTATAGGTCTAGTATCCACTTATAAGTGAGTATATACAGTGTGTGTCTTTCTGCCGCAGAGGGCCTCTGAAAGACTCTACCCAACAGGGTATCAAAGCTGATGCTGAGACTCATAACCAAACCTTCGGCAGACTGCAGGGAATCATATGAAAGAAAGGGGTGTTAGTATGACCTGGAGAGGACAGGAGCTCCACAAGGACCAAATATATGAGGGCACAGGAGTCTTCTATGAGACTGTTTCTCCAACCAAGGACCATGTATGGATATAACCTGGAACCTCTGCATGGATGTAGCCCATGGTAGCTCAGGATACAAGTGGGTGTCCTAGTAAGGGCAACAATGACTATTTCTGACAGGAACTCAATGGCGGGCTCTTTGACTCCCCCCCACCCCCAAGGAAGGAACAGCCTTGCTAGGCCACAGAGGAGGACATTGCAGCCAGTCCTGAAAATACCTGATAAACTAGGGTCAGATGGAAGGGGAGGAGGACCTCCCCAATCAGTGGACTTGAAAAGGGGCAGGGAGAAGATGAGGGAGGGATGATGGAAATGGGAGGGATTGAGGAAGGGTGCTATGGCTGGGATACAAAGTAAATAACCTGTGATTAATATAAAAAATAAAAATTATTTAAAAAGTGCAAAAACAGTAACAAAAATGCAGGATAGGGGTTAGAGAGATGATTCAGTGATTAAGAGCACTTGCTGCTCTTGCACAAGACCTGGATTTGGTTCTTAGCACCCATATCCATAATTCCAGTTCCAGCTGGTCCGATGCCCTCTTCTGGCTTCCATGGGTATCAGGTAGACACACAGAGCAGAAACACACATGTGAGCAAAACACTTATACACATAAAACAAAAGAAACGAATACTGGGGGAGAAAAAGTCAATGACTTCTAACCTCAACTGCAAGTCTGTGTACCAGGTGCCTCAGGCACTTTTTTTGTTCTGCACAGTGTGTCCACTAGTGCTTCTGAGAGCTCTGTGAAGAGTGACTGAGTGTGGGTGTAGCTTCCATTCCCACGCTAAGCTTTTGAAGGAGGATTTCTGGATAAAAGGCCTGTGTTGAAAGAGGTGCTGTCAAGTGACCATAGGAACTGTATCAAATGACATTCAGCCACCAATGCTAAGTTCTTAGGCAATGTCAAAAGAAGGAAAAGTTAAATCGTTTCAGTAAATAAGTCAACAGAAAGATGGAAGAGTAGAATTTAAAAAGATAACTTGAAAAATTTTTAAAGGCAAATTAAGGCTTCTTTTGTACATGTGTATCATTTAATTCTTGTATTATCTTAGCCAATCAGTAGCAAGATTTTTTTCTTTTCTCTCTCTCTCTCTCTCTCTCTTTTTTTTTTTTTTTTTTTTGGTTTTTTAAGACAGGATTTCTCTGCGTAGCCTCGGCTCTCCTGGACTCACTTTGTAGACCAGACTGGCTTCAAACTCAATGCAATCCCCCTGCCTCTGCCTTCCCCAGTGCTGGGATTAAAGGCATGTGCCCCCATGCCCAGGTGCAAGTTGTTTTTTTTTTTTTTTAAAGAACTAAGTAAATGAATTATTTGTCATGATAAAACACTGGAATTAATAATTTAGATTTCAAACATCCCTATTTTCTCTACTTTTTTCACTTGGCAAATTACACTAGGAGCTCAGATGTGAGCTTTATCTAGGAAAAAAGCCAACTTCCAGGAAATGTCCTAGGCTTAGATCACAGTGTCCTGTTTGTCTTGTTTTCTATAACAGAAGCTGGGAGCTTTTCAAAACATAACAGGACTCCCAGCCCAGGCCTTCTGAATCAGAATCTCCTTGGAAAAAGTAAAGTCATCTGATTTTTTTCTTTCTTTGAGATGGTTTCACTGTGTAGCCCTGTTTGGCTTGGCACCCAGTATGCAGATAATATCGGCTTCAAACTTAGAGCAGCCTGCCTCTATCTCTCAAATATGACAGTGAAGATATGTGCTACTATGTCTGCTCAGTATCTAGTGTTTTGGGGTTTTTGTTGTTGTTGTTGTTGTTACTGCTGTTTTGGTCTGGTCTGGTTTGGTTTTTTGAGACAGGGTTTCTCTGTGTAGCCTTGGCTGGCCGGGATTCACTTTGTAGACTAGGCTGGCCTGGAAATCACAGAAATCTGCCTGTCTCTGCCTCCCCAAATGCTGGGATTACAGGTGTGTGCTACTGTGCCCGGCTCCAGTCTCTAGCTTTTTATGAAAGTATCTCTCTCTCTCTCTTTTTCTCTCTCTATGCATACATATATAGTTATATAGAGATAGATAGATAGACAGACAGACAGACAGACAGATGAGGGATTAGAGAAATGCTCAGTAGTAAAAAACACTTCCTGTTCTTGCAGAGCACCCAGGTTGGGTTGGCAGCCCCTACAGATGGCTCATCATCTGCAACTTTCAGTTCCAAGAAATCTTATGACCATTTCTGGTCTCCACAGGCACATGTGGTTCACACACATGTGTACACAAAACATTCATATACATAAAAATGAATCAAATATTTAGGAAGTGACTAAATATATCTAGAAACAAATAACAGATCATTTAGAAGTTATAACATCAAGACCCAGGGAGACATTTAAGTGTGTTCGCTAATCTATACTTTTTAAAAAGATTTTATTATTTCTTTGTTTTATGTATGAGGGTTCTATATGCATGTACACCTGCAGGCCAGAAAAGGGCATTAGAGGGTAGAGATGGTTGTGAGCCACCATGTGGTTGCTGGGCATTGAACTCAGGACCTCTGGAAGAGCAGATACTGTTAGTAACCACTGAACCACCTCTCCAGTCCTAACCTATACTTCTTACGTCTTACATCTGAGAACATATTAAGACTCCTCTGCTATTAAGGAATTGAACAAGTGCTTTCCCAGAATGTGTGAGGTCATGGGTTTGCTCTCCAACACCAAAAAGAAAGGAAGGAAGGAAGTGAGGAAAGAGGGGGAGAGAGAAAGAGATGAAAAAGAAATAAAAAGAGAGAGATTGCATCTCTATACTACATGTTTGAGACTTAAATCACTTAAGAAAAATTTCATAAAACCAAGTGTAGTAGTGTACACCTTTAATCCCAGCACTCAGGAGGCAGAGGCCAGCCTGGTCTACAAAACAAGTCAAGGACAGCCAAGGCTACACAAAGAAACCCTGTCTCCTGAAAAACAAAAAAAACAAGAAAGAAATAAAGAAAAAAAATTAATTTCATAAAATTAGGGTTTGAGAGATGGTTCACTTACTGCTCTTACAGAGGACCTGGGTTCAGTTCTTAGCACCCACATGGTGGTTCCACAACTCCAGTTCTAGTGAATCTCATACCTTCCTCTGACCTAGGAGGGCACCAGGCATACACGTAGTACACAGACAGACATGCAGGCACAACACTCATACAGAAAAAAATTAATAGAAAAAAACCCTTAAAATAATAAATCCATTAAATGTATCACAGGAGGCTGAAGAGATAGCTCAGTGGTTACGAGTGCGTACTCCTCTTGTAGAAGATCCAAATTCAGTTCTCAGCACCCACACTGTGGGGAGAGGGCTTCACAACTGCCTATAATTCCAGCTCCAGGGGATCTTATGCCTCTAGCTTTTCTCTATAGGCATCTGAACTCATGCGCACATACCCACAGATGTAACTAAAGATAGTAAGAATAAAGCTTAAAATATAAAATGGCTCCCGGCTTGTCTCCCTGCTTCCTTTGAGGGTCCACTTACCTGAAGAAGTAGGAGCAGCCACGGACAGTGTTGTGGGTGTAGTGATCCACAGTCTTCTCACTGCCGTAATCCTCTGTGGGGTCAGACCAGAGCAGGTCACACAGCGGCCCAAAAGGAGGGGGCTCCATAAACCTGTCTAACTAGAAGATACACGAGAGCCAAAAGAAGAAGAAAAAAACAAAATCAGGAAAGTAAAAGGGTTCTTGGAAGCAGGCAGGTCAAAAATCCACTTTGACCTACAGGAATGCACTAAAGATGAAGCTCTGAGCCCTCAATGAGTATTTTTTAATAAATGTTTACAAATATTCAGAGTCCTGTAGAAAATGGCCTCTCCGTCCATGCTAATCTAGTGCAGCATTCATTTAACTCAAACGTGGAATCAACTGCCACAACTTATTTTTTAGGCTAAAGTTTGTTTCAGTTTTCTGTGGGAAACAGTGTTACAGCAGAGCAGGAACAATTGGTAGTGATTCTGTTCGATCACTGCTCACTTTATTCCAATGGAGATATTTTCTTTTGTGAAAAAGCCTTTTATTCTTTCCATTCCATGCAGTGGAGGCATTTTAGTAATTGTTATTAACTTACATTTTTAGTCACTGCTGCTTTAATCAAAAACACAAAAATCAGAGAATATAAATAATTAGGTTTTAAACAGACTGGAACATCTGAGAGTCCACGAAGGGGATGAGAAGGGGCTTTTATCACAGCTGACTCACATTGTTAAATACAAAATCAACCCAAGGAGAAAGGCTAGGTACTTAAAAGCCAGCACACAGGCACACCTCGGACTGGGAGACTGCTGTGAGCACATGGAAATCCTGCTTGTATTGCTATATAGGAACTGAAAGGACGTGAAGGTGAGGAGGTACCATGAACAATAGTGCAAGCGCATAAGGCTGTTCTTTTTCCCCCAGTCACGAAATGATCACATGTAAAGCAAGTAGAGCAAGCAGCCCATGTCATTAGGGTGTTAAAGTCTGCGTATCAGAGCTGGCAGGGGACAGGCACTCGTTTAAATCACTTTACAAGGAGGGTGTACTCAAAAGTAAGGGTGTTGGCCAAGTCTCCACACTCATGTTCTTTCTTTACACACTACAACATAAAAGCGTTAAAGCTGAGCATGGTGACATTTTAGTGTATGAGGTACGAGCACTGTCTAGAGTTCAAGAATAGGCCGGGCTTTATAGAGAGACCCTGTTTAAAACATATAAACACCACTCCTGATGAGATCTGATAGACTAAGATCAGAAGGAAGGAAAGGAGGACCTCCCTTATCAGTGGACTTGGAGAGGGGCATTTGTGAAGAAGGGGGAGGGAAGGTGGGATTAGGAGGGGAGGAGGGAGGGGTTTATGGGGGGATACAAAGTGAATAAAGTATAATTAATAAAAGTTAAAAAAATATAAACACTTTTTCAAAAGTTTCAGAGTTGTTCAGTAAGAATAGTATGCTTTCATTCATTAAAATTTAACTTTAAGGCCAGGTAGTGTTGGCTCACACCTTTATTCCAGTGCTCAAGAGGCAGAGGCAAGTGGATCTATTGAGTTTGAGGTGAGCCTGCTCTACAGAGCGAGTTCCAGGACAGCCAGTAACACACAGAGGAACCCTGTCTCAAACAACACAAAACAAAACAAAAACTTTAATTTTTAAAAAGAGAAAGAAAAAAATATATGTATCTCCAAGTGTTAATATCAGCTCTCTGACAATGGCAAGATCATGGGTAAAATCTGTCTTTCTACTTCTGATTATATTTTCGTTTAATCTTAGCTATTGCTATATATTACATATAAGATATATTAATTGTCTAGGATAAAGAATGAAAATTTAAAAACACACTCTATGAAAACAGCATAAGGGAGCCTAGCACAGCTATCCTCTGGGAGGCTCCACCTAGCAGTAACTGATACTGAGACTCACAGCCAAACATTAGGAGGTGTGCAGGGAGCCTTGTGGAAGAGTGGAGGGAAGGATGGAAAGACCCAGAGGGGACAAGAACTTCACAAGAAGACCAACCGAGTCAACTAACCTGAGCCCAGAGGTGCTTATGGGGACTAAAGCACCAACTAAGCACCATGCATGGACTGGACCTAGGCCCCTACAAATATGTAGCCTATGGGAAGTTTAGTCTTCATGTAGATCCCCTCGTAAAAAGAGCAGGGGCTGTCTCTGACAGGGACTCTGCTGCTTGCTTTTCAATCATGACCCCCTAGTGGGGCTCCCTTGCCTGGCCTCAGTAGAAGAGGATGGGCTCAGTTCTGATTCAAATTGATATGCTGTGGTGGATTGTGGGGGAGGCTCCCATTTCCGAGGAGTAGGAGAGGGGGGATAGGGAGAAGAGAAAGGGAGGGTGGGGCCGGAAGGAGAAGTAGGAAGGTGTTACAATCAGGATGTAAAGTGAATAAATAAAGAGGGCAAGGTAGAGCACATCTGTAATCCCAGCACTTGGAGAAACAGAGGCAAGTGGATCTCTGGGAGTTCAAGGCCAGCCTGGTCTACAAAGCAAATCTAGGACAGCCAAGGCTATACAGAAAAACCCTGTCTCAAAAAAACGAAAACAAACAAAAAAGTGAATAAATAAAATAAAAATAAATTTTAAAGAAAGGAAAATAGTATAAGTTTACTTACTTTCCTAATATCATCTATACTATTAATTTCAGGTGACATTCCTCCATGTACACAGAGAAACTGTTGGTTTAAGAGAGCAGCAAGAGGAAGACAGTCAAAAGTGTACATACACGCTTCGTACACCAGTTCTGAATACTTGATCCGACCTATGGAAAGAGGACAAAGTCAAGGGTTGAACGGTGTCATACCCAAAGAAACCCTAAGCAGGTGAAGCCAGCTCTGAGGTCATTGGTGTCAGGGAAGCCTGAGAAGATGTCTTTTAAGTGTTGCAGACAAGGCCCGGCGTGTTGGCACATGCCTTCAATCCCAGCACTCTGAGAGACAGAGGCAGGCCAATCACTGTGAGTTTGAGGCCAGCCTGGTCTATAAATTGAGTCCAGGACAGCTAAGGATACACACAAAAACACTGTCCTGAAAAAATAACAACAAAAGAGTTGCAGACATGGCTAAAGACAAGTATGACCTTGGATTAACTTTCCAGCTCTGTCACCTAGAAACCTGATATGGCAGTTGTCTGCAGGCTGTCTTATTAGGCAGCATCATATTACCTGGAGGGAAGCTCTGGCTTTGGGCTCCTCTGAGGCTCCTTTTAGCATGCTGCCAGTAACGCTTTTATGAAGGATGCTGGCAGTAGTGATCCGTGGGGCTTCTAAGGTAGAGTAAGTGGGTCCCTGCCCCATCCTACACGGAACTGAAAATTATTTCTATATCAGAACCCTTTCTACTCATTTTTTTTTCTGTTCTTTTTTTAAGGATTGATTATATTGTTTTGCCTGTGTGTATGTTCATGCACTGAGTGCCTGCCTGGTGCCTGAGGAAGCCAGAGGGGGCACTGGATCCCTTGGAACTGAAGTTATATAAAAACTGTTTTGTATTTTTTGAATCCAATTTTTATGTCTGTGGATGTATATATGCCTACCCGAGTTATGTGCACTGTGTGCGTGCAGGTGCCCTCAGAGGCCAGAAGAAGAATCAGAGCCGCTGGAACTGGAGTCAGAAACATTGGGAGCCACCCAGTGTGTTTGGGTCACAGGAACTACACCTACGTCCCCACCAATATAGCAGCTTACAGTTCTTCTTAAATCAAGTTCCAGGGATTCAGTGCTCTTAACCTCTAAGCCATCTCTCCAGCTCCTGCACTTTGTATTGTAATGTGGTTGTCAAGTTGGAACTATGGTATAAGGAAACACTCCCAAGTGGGCAGATTGTAGGTTTGTCATAACTCTCCAGGAAGGAAAAGACATGAAGTAACAGTGAATACTGCTCAGCTATTAAAAACAAAGACATCATGCAATGTGCAGGCAAATGAATGGAACTAGAAATGATCATCCTGAGTGAGGTAACCCAGACCCAGAAAGACATGTATGGTATGTACTCACTCATAAGTGAATATTAGCTATAAAGTACAGGATAACCATGCTATAATCCACAGACCCAAAGAAGCCAAGGAGGGCCCAAGGGAAGATGCTAAGTCTCACTCAGAAGAGGAAATAAAATAGACATCTGAAGTAGATAGATACTCTCCTGGGTGGGAGAGGGAGTGGGGAAGGGAAAAGCGGTGGGAATCAGGTGTGGGGAGGTGGAGCACTGGGAGATAGAAGAGAAATCCATGGTGGGGAGGCAACTCTGGGATAAGGGAGGCTCCCAGGAGTCTATGAGGGTGACCCTAACAGAGACTCCTAGCATTATGGATTAAGGAGCCAGAAGTAGCCCTCTCCTGTAGCTAGAACAGACTTTCAGTGGAGGGAGAGAGACACCAATCCACCCACAAAACCTTCACCCCAAAATTTGTCCTGCCTACAAGGGACAAATTGTCCTGCCTACAAGGGTTGAGGGAATGGCAAACCAATGGCTGGCCCAACTTGAGACCTACCCCCTGGGAGACAGCTAACCCTGACACTATTAATGATACTCTGCTATGCTTGCAGACAGGAGCCTAGCATAGCTGTCTTCTGAGATGCTTCATCCAGCAGTTGATGGAAACAGATACAGAGACTCACAGCCAAACTATAGACAGAACTTGGGGTGTTTTGTGGAGGAGTGGGAAGAAGGATAGAGGGAGCCAGAGGGGTTAAGGACACCACAAGAAGACCTACAGAGCAAACTAAGCTAGGCCCATGGAGGTACACAGGGACTGAACCACTAACCAAAGAGCATGTATAGGTTGGACCTCGGCCCCCTACACATATGTAGTGGATGTGCAGCTTGGTTAACATGTGGGTCCCCTAACTGTCTCTAACTCTGCTGCCTGCCTCTGGATCCCTTTCCCCTAGCTGGGCTGCCTTGTCAGGCCTCAGTGGGAGAGGATGTGCTTAGTCTTGCTGTGACTTGAGGTACCAGGGTAGGATGGTAGCTCTTGGGGGCCTTCCCTTCTCTGAGAAGAAAGAGGTGAGGGAGGGAGTGTGAGGGTGGCACTGTGAGGTGAAGAGGGAGGAGGCCGAGTGAGGCTGTAAATTGATTAAATTAAAAAAAAATTCTAAAGAAGGGCTTTTAAAATTAAAAAAAAAAAAAGCATTTTCTCTCTTGATGCTAAGGTACGGTTATAAGTATGTGTGGGTTTCAGTGTGAGACATTAGCAGACAGTATGGAACCTTTGACAAGAGCAACCTTAATAGGTGGAGCCTATTGGGAAGTCACTGGGGGTACTGCCCTCAGAACTAAGTAATGTTGTGAGACCCTGATTAGTTCTTCCAAGAGGACTGCTAAGGCTGTCTCCTCTCTAGTATTTGGCCTCGTGGGTTCTGTCTTTCTTTAACGGTGCTCTCCCTACATGAAGGCCTCATCAGTTAAGAACCAATGCTGGTACCCTACCCTGCAACCTCCAAAACGGTACACTAAACAAAACTCTTTTCTCTGTGAAGTACCCAGCTTCAGGCCTTTTGTTAGAGTAATACAAAACAGATTACACAGTTGGCCTTGGGTTTGAAAGTAAAACTGTGCTTTTACAGTGACTGTTGGTAGAGAAGACCAGACAGTATACATGCAGGCAGCCCTAAAATGCAGTGAGTTCCTTCTCCTCTGAGACTCTGTGAAGATGAGGTCACCTACAAGAGAACAGAGCTGAAGCTAGTGAGTCAGAATATATTGGCAACAGTGATTTATGCTTGTTTTCTTCTTGTAGTCTCTAAACTCCTAGAAAAGGGAGCATATTTCAGTATCAAAGCATGGTTTCATCTTTAGGGAATAAAGTGAAGGATCATAAATCTTAATTTGGACCACAGTGCAGCATCTAGACAGGGGAAAAGACTAGGGAGCCCAAAAGGAAAGTGTAAACCCTAGCCACGTGTGGTGGTACACACCTTTAATCCCAACACTACCAAGGCAGAAGCAGGTGAATCTATGTGAGTTCAAGACCAGCCTTGTCTACAAAGCAAGTTAGGACTACACAGAGAAACCTCATCTCAAAAAAAAAAAAAAAAAAAAAAGCCACCAAAAAAACAAACATGTTTTTTGTTTGTTTACACTTTCCTGTTTGTTTACAAACAGGAAAGTGTAAACAAAGGGACCATATGAGATGATAAGGCCTTCCATTCATGAAAATCTGGGTTTTCTCTTTGTGGTGGATACTGCATGATTGGGGTTTGGATTTAAGGGAATCTATGGGTTCTCTGTACACTATCATATGTTTATTTTATAGCATATGCTACTTTAATATGAGCTCAGAGTTTGTAAGAACCATGACAGATGCAGTTCTGTGCCTCTTTATAGTTATATCCTTACCTGGCTATTTCTTTGCTATTTAAATTTTTTTAAACTTATGTTTATTGGTGTTTTGCCTGCACATATCTCTGTGTGGGCATGTCAGATCCTCTAGAGCTGGAGTTACAGATAGTTGTCAGCTGCCCTGCGGGTGATGGGAATTGAACGTGGGTCCTTAGGAAAAGCATCCAAGCGCTCTAAACCACTGAGCCATCTCTCCAGCCCTCTACTTTGCTGTTTCAAAAGTATATCCAACTGTGGGTATAACATCTGTCCCAAATAAAAAAGCAAACAAAAAAAAAATCTTTAAAATGTGGTCAGTGCTGGACATTTTCCCCTAAAAACACAGAGGCGGAATCCCCACTGTTCCTAACGTCAGTAGAAGAGTCCTAAGCCGGAATACAGGTATGAGTTAAAATGACGTACTACTTCATGCCACACTACCCTAACAGGGACTCAGAGAAAGCCCTCAGCTTGTAAACAGATGCTATATCTGGGGAGAAACAGAAAGAATGTACAGAGTACCAAACCATTTTGTAAACCAAAATAGGAGGCCAAAAGCCAAATCAGGTGAAAAGAAATTCCTGGTGCATTAGTGAGTCAACCGGTGGTCACATGTTACCTTAATCCCCCATCCCGAGGGGTTAGACCAGAGGCAGTATCTATAGTCCTATTCTGCCGCATTTTCTTTCTTTTCTCTGATGACTACATATCTATACATGTATAGTGAGTACACATATGTGTAGTGACCATAGTTTATATCGTCGAGCTAAACGCCTGAGCCAGCACACTGGTTAGATAGATGACTTGTAACCTAACTCTCTCAGTTTAGACCTTAGGTCGTTGGCTCTATAGCTTGGGATCTTGGGCAAATGCTTTCATTCCACGTGCTTTGGTTTTCCTGATATACAATGGGAATGAAAACCCTTGTAAGTCATGGTGCTATGAGGATGGTTGCACCTATGCGCTAATGCATCGTCCTCACAGAATCCCTACGAAGTAGGTGGTATTCCCATATTCACTTAAAAGCCGACGAAAGCAACTCAAGAGGCGGTTAGGCTGTTAAGAGCACTGGCTGCTCTGCCATAAAACCAGGGGTCAGTCCTCTACCACACGGCAGCTCACAACTCTCACAACTGTTTGTAACTCCAGGGTAATAAAACAGCTCTGGGGTTACAGGACATTTCAAAACAACAACAACAAAAACTTAGATGTAGTCTTACATAGCATCTAACAAGTTTCAAGCACACAAGTTATCTAAGTATTAAAAAGAAGTTCTAGAAGAAGGCATGGTTGTAGGGAAGAAATTTTAATGACAGATTCACAGGCAAGAAAAGACAGACATGTTTCACTATGTAAAAACGAAGGCGCAGTGGGGCTGGAGAGATGGTGCAGCAGTATGAGCACTCATTGCTCTTCTAGAGGACCTGGGCTCAGCTCCCAGCACCCACATGGTGAATCACAACCATATGTAATTCAAGTTATAGGGTATTAGATACCCTCTCTGCCCTCAACAAACATGTATGTGGTGCACAGACATACATATAAGTATACATATAAATATCAACACAATTATATAGAAGGGGAGGAAACTGGGCCCAGTGCCTAGAACTACAAGTTTATCAGTAGCAGAACTCTCACACATTCACGTTCTTAATCATCTTCCCGGATTCCTCCTAATCAGTGCTGGGATTGGGACCCAGAGCCTTGAGAATGCTGGGTGATGCTCCAACATTATAGAGATATCTTGGGTGACTGTCCAGGCAGCCAGAAGTCTCTGTCATTTCTATAGTTTTGGAAGCTGCTTGCTCTGCACTTTGTTTATTCAAATAACATTTATGCTTTTCAGGTCTCTGATGGGGTTGGAGACTAAACATGTATAGTCTTACAATTAAGCTTAAGTTGTTTAGGATTTAAAAAGATATTTTACATCTAAAAAGATGGTCTTTGATTGGTATTGCAAGTTTTGATACAAAGTGATTTAGGTACAGAACTTTGGACTCACCAAGATAAGATAGATAGTAGAATACTCTTTAAGGTTGCTAATTACATATGGACTAGGTCAAGTGGCAGAAAAAGAAACCAGCTCACAGGGATTAAAGGGCAGGACAGCTAGTAGAAGTAAAAGGGGCTTTAGCTCTTTGGATTTAGCTTAGGCTTTAGCTCTCTGGCTTTTTTGGGCCTTTTGGACTCTGAGCTAGCAAGCCTTTGGCCTCAGGTTTTATTTATTATTTTTTTATATTTTTTTTATTTTTTGCCTTTTCCTCCTGGACTGTCAGCTGAGCTAGTGAGCCTTTTGAGTTTTTTCCCTTCTGGATTAGATCTTAGAAAGTCAGCTGGGTGCTTTCTCTGCCTCTCTGAGCTAGCAGGTTAACTTTATTAAATCCTGCGCTGGGGATTAAAGGCATGTACCATGCCCGGGCAATTTAATTTTCTAGCCTAGCTGAAAAATCCTGAGGGGTAAGGTAAAATTTTGTCTTTCTTATAAGGTAAGCTTAGTAATTAAAAAGAACAAAACTATATAGCTCTTGACTTTATGGATATGCCATAATCGAACCAGACCAATCCACTACTCTAAATAATGCTGCAACAAACAGTATTTGTTCCTTAAAAGTCTGTTATAACAATGCTTTTCATTAGAAAATCACAAGAGTTTCTGGAACTTGTCAGTAAGCTGTCAAAAAAGAAGTTCACAAAACAACAAACTATTCCTCTTAAGAAATCTGGACCCAGGACTATTAGATGGAATCAATATACCAGACCATAAAAAGACTGTATGTAAGAAATTAACTATTAGCTAGGCATGGTGACACATGCCTGTAATCTCAGAAGGATGAGGTAGGAGGCTCACTGAGCATTTGAGGCCAGCAGGGACTGCACAGCAAGTTCAAGGCCAGTCTAGGCTATCTAACAAGCCTTGTCTTAAAAACACCTCTTCCCAAAAGAAATCAGTTATTTTCTTTGTTATTCAAGTTATCTTATGCTTTAAAAAAAAACATTAAAAACATTAAAAAATAAATCTCCTAGTATAAATAAGAATGAATGCAATGCAGGCCTGGTGACATAGGCCTGTGATACCAGCTATTTAGGAGCTAAAGAGGGGGCCTATCAGGGGAACTTAGACTTGTTGTAAAGCAAAATGTAAAAATAGGACTTAAAAAAATTGATGAGACAAGAAAATCACACACTTTAAAAGCAGTCACAGGCCTGCAGCTGCACACTCTGCAACTGTCACTCAGCATTAATTATATGGTTCTGATTGTAAAAGTCACGGTGGCCATGGGCAAGACCAGCCTACGAGTGAACACTCATGCAACACTCATGTTCTTTTCTTAAATGTTATATTTCTACTTCAGTGTGTATGTTTGATCCAAGAGTTACTTGCATCTTGCATGCAGCATTCGAATGAAATGGGAATTACTATACACAGGAGACTGACTGGGCTGCAGGACAGCTAGAAGCACTCCGAAAGCAAATAGAGAAGAGATAACTGGTAAGGAATTCTGGGCAAAATAAGATGCTAAAAGCATTTCCTGAGCCTATTGTTCTATCTTCTAAAAATAGTCAGAACCAATTTCAGAACCAATTATGCTGATCACAAAAGACATCCGCTTCACTCTTCAGCACCAAAACCCACAAAAGAACAAATGAAAACTGTTGCTTAAAAGGGGGAGAATAGGTTGGGAAATTACAGTAAATGTTCCTTAAAAATCATACTAAGAGCCAGGCAAAGTGTTGCATGCCTGTAATCCCAGCACTGAGGAGGCAGAGGCAGGAAGATCTCTGTGAGTTCCAGGCCAGCCTGGTCTAAAGAGAGAGTCCAGGACAACCAAGGCTACACAAAGAAACCCTGTCTTAAAAAAAAAACCAAAAAAACAAAAAACTAACTAAACCACAAGCCTGAACCTAAGTCTAATGAACTGCTGTGCATAGCCTAGGCAATGCAGAGGACCCTCTGTCAAAACCAATGCCATCACACCCTCTTCACTCAGAACAGGGCATCTGCAGGCAATTTTCTTGCTACTCATGTAAATCTAAGTACAACTGGCTGACTTCCAGCAAGCAGGTTCCAGGGTCTTTGTCAGCTGTTTTATACATATTATTTACTTTTCCAGGCTGTAAAATAACTTCAAAATATTCAAATAGTTTAAAAAAGGTAGAGAGTTTTCAAAGACATTGGCACAGTTGTTCTTTTATTTCATTTACATCGTTGTGCACATGTACACACACGTGTCACAAATGTGGAAGTCAGAGGACAACTTTCAGGAATCAATTCTTTGCTTCCTGGGGGGTTGCTCAGGCCAACAGGCTCAGGAGCAAGTGTTCAACCAACTTCCTGGTCCTGCGGTTATTCTTAACCAATTGACAATTACTAGGAGTGTTTCAACAACCTATTAATGGGCCAGAGAGACAGCTTAGTGGGACACAGCACTCGATGAGCCTGTACCTAAATTCAATCTACCACATGGTAGAAGGGAGGAGAACCAATTCCATGACCTCCACACAAGCCCATGCTCATCCATATGCACGTATACAAAATAAAAATGTTAATGTTAAAAAATATTTATTTAAGCCAGGTTGTGGTGGCACACGCCTTTAATACCAGCACTCGGGAGACAGAGGCAGGTGGATCTCTGAGTTCAAGGGCAGCCTGGTGTACAGAGTGAGTTCCCAGATAGCCAGGAATACACAGAGAAACCCTGTCTCAAAAAAACCAGAAAGAGAGAGAGAGAATAAAACAAATAAAAGCCCCTTTAAATACCTGAGTCATTTTTAAATTAGCAGCTTGAAAAAATTACAAAAGTAGTATATAATAGTGGCAAAAAATAATTCAAATAGTACTACAGGAGATATGAAAACAAGATCTTCTGACCAAGCACCAGAAGAAAACACTAGTGCCGACCTCTGCACACAGTGTGCACGGTCAGCAAATGGTCCCTCTCAGCTAACAGCACATCTGAGCATCTTTCCATATAGCACATTCAGATCCCTTAATATTTAAATAGTAGCTGAGCATTGCTTTAAATATATTTTAGGGGCCAGAAAGATGACTCAGCAGGTAAAATACTTGCTGTGTAAGCCAGAGAACCCGAGTTCAGTCCTGGGAACCCACATAAATAAAGGTAGAAGGAAAGACTGGACTCCACAGAGTCTTCCCACCTCCACACACCCACACCCTGGTCTAATACTAATACACTGTATTTATTCTGCCATTTGTTGACATTTAATTATTTCTTGTTGTTATAATTAAGGCTGCAGTGAACATCCTTCAGAAGCAAATATCTACTTTGTTGTTATTGTTTTTTGTTTTGTTTTGTCCATCTGTATTAGACAAACCTGACTTTCAATGCTTCCACTTTGTATAATCATTCAGTTCTTTTGAGTCCATGGGACTCTAACTCTGATGAGCTTCTCACTGTTACACTTTACTAGATGGAAAGTGGAGATTCTTCTGGATGGACCTGGCCTGATCACACCAACCTTTAAAGAGCACAGGTTTCCTCTAGCTAGCTGACTGTAAAGTCAGAGACTCGTCTATGCTAGGCTAGAAGAAAGCCGACATCTACACTGGGAACTACCTATGGGAACCATATGTGGAAAAGCTGAAAGCAGTCTTCAAAAACTGAGAGTGACCCAACAGGTGGGAGCAGGAAGGAAAGCCAGGCCTTTAATCCACAGTTACAAGGATTCAAACAACTACTGACCTCAGAGGAAAACTTAACAGTCCTCACATACCATGGTCCCAAATGAGCAAAGCCTACTGGAAAATCCAGATTTCTGAGGGTGCTGTGACATGATTAAGGTGTAAGTCACTAAACTCCTGACAAATGCTTTAGCAGCAGTATACAATCTGCATGATATCTGACAAGTCAAAACACCAAGAAAAGGGAATGTAAAGCTGAAATCTTTACAAATACTGCAAAATTGCTATCCAAATACTTTACACCAATTTCAATACCTACCAAGAGTAAATTTAATCTGAAACCCTTCCTGGTCATTATCTGATGGTGTGTTTATCTCAGTAAATTTCCAGAGTTGGCATGATCTGAAGATCCTTTACTTGCAACAGACTTTAGTATCTGAGCAGATTTCTTTTGTGTTTTTTGACAGACGGGTTTCATATAGCCCAGGCTGACCTTGAATTTACTATGTAGCTAAGGCTGGCCTTGTACTATTCCTAACCCTCTTGTCTCTACCTCTTAAGTACTGGGATTACAGACATGACCACCGAACATGGCTTACAATTTCTTTTAATAACTCTGACCTTTCCTTTCAGGCTCTACTGGGAGGAAGGCTGCCATTATAACCTGCTCCTTGTCCAATATAGGGAGCTACTAGCAACAATATGAGCACATGTAACCCTGTCAAGTGGAGAACAACTATCAATAAAGTGATGTGTGGGTACTGAATAAACTCATTCTCTGAGAAGCAATGTAAAAGCATTTAACTTTTCTTCTTTGGTTTTTTGTTTGTTTGTTTGTTTTTTCAAAGAGGAGCTAATTTTTTCAAGCTTAAAAAACTGACATACTTAAAAAAAGTAGTGTTGATTTATTATCACCATGATCATTTGACACCTTTATTCTAAAAATAAAAGCTACTTATACAGGTTTTTTTTTTCTTTTTTCTTTTTCACAAAGAAATAACACAGAATTGCCAAGTCATTGAGTAAAATAATGCTAATGAATTTGTGTCACTAATCTAGGTCATACTGAAAATGCTTAATAAATGAATAATGACTAAAGATCATGACTTTAAAGTTAACACTTAACATTTTATGAACCTTGACATTTTGCCTTAGATCTTCAATGTTTTTAACTTAAGTGCTTTCTTTTTCTTTTTTGCTTTAATTTTATTTTTTATATTAATTAGTTTATTAACTTTGTATCCCAGCTGTAGCCTCCTCCCTCATTCCCTCCCAATCCCAACCTCCCTCCCTCATCTCCTCCCATGCCCCTCTCCAAGTCCACTGATAAGGGAGGTCCTCCTCTCTTTCCATCTTTTAAACATGGTCTCACTCTATAGCCCAAGCTGGCTTCAAACTTGTGGTGATCCTCCCTCAGCCTCCTAAAGGCTGTATTACAGGCAAGAGCCATGAAGCCTGGCTTAATTGTTGTTTACTTTGAAGGTATTATCTTAACTGAGCATGGCAGCACATGAAACACCTAAACCTTCTAGAGAGACATGTACTTACATTCCTGTTTAAAGGTGAAGTACTCTGTAAGATGCCTGCATTCATGATTTCCTCGAAGCAGAAAAAATGTTTTAGGATGGTTAATCTTTAAACTCCATAGATACAGCACACACTAGGAGACACAATTAGAGGATAAATGTTCTTCATTTCCATGACAGTGCACAAAGACAATTTATCTAAATCCAAAAGACTGCTATATGGTATATCTCACTGTAAGCTCCAAGGTGAAAAATATAATCTTCTAGCTTTTGCTATCTAAACTTGATAGATAATAGGCAGTCTTCATAAAAATCTCTCCTAAGTATCTAAACAGCAAGAACTCTCTCGGCAAAGCTATCCACATACATATTATAGTCCTAAAATCTGCATCATTGTTTTATAATGGAAAAACACTATGACCAGGAACAAGACAAGGATAATTACTATTTGTTATTATTCAACATTACGACGGAGGGACTAATCCAATATAATTAGACAAATGAAATCAAGAAAGGCTTCAGAATAAGTAAAGAAAAAATTGAAAGTGCCATTATGTGCAGACAATATAACTGTATAACAGAAAAAAAGGCAGAAAATCAATGATAAAAGCAGGTTAATAAAAGAATTTAGCAGGATATAAAATTAAAGAGATAAATAAACAAGCTTTTATAAAAATAAGAAATAGGGCACTATAGTAGAAATTTACATTTGAACACTAACAAAAAGGCTGAGGGTATAGCTCAGTTGGTAGAGTGTCTGCTTAGCATGCCTGAGTTCAGTCCCAGCACCCATAAACAACACGATGTCCCATACCCATAGTACTAGCACTTAAGAAGTGGAAGCAGAGTAATAAGTTCAAGGTCAGCCTCAGCCACATAGTTACACAGTAAGTTGACGCAGTCTAGGCTACATCAAACATTGTCTCCAAAAAACCAAAGCAAAAACAACAACAGCACAAACAGAAACAAAAAACACAATGTCCTGAGCCAGATAAGGTAGCATGTGCCTGTTGTCCCTGTACTCAGGCAAAAAGATCATGAATTCAAGGGTAGCTTAGACTACTACATAAGAAGTTCTAGATCAGCCTGATTACATAATAAAACCTCAGCTCATAAAAATAAAGAGCCTGTGCCCTAACACATGCCATAATATACCAGAAGTCCAGAAACAGACCCAAGCTCATAAGAACATCTGGAGTTACAGGCAGCTATGAGCTACCCGAAATCTGTGTTGAGAACCAAACTTGGGTCCTGTGCAAAAACACTACATGCTCTTTGCTGCTGAGCCATTTACTGGTCCCCTGGGTAAGATATTAATATGAAATTACTACTGTTAACTACAGGAACACGTCTCCTATTATAGTGAAAGGCCTGCTCATAAGAGAACCTTTTCTATTAGACTGCTAGCTCCTCCAAGAGAACATGAATCCTTCTTTTTGTGTGAAGGTGGGGGTGGAGCTCAGAAACTCATATATGCTAGGCAAGTGTTCCAGCTGAGTGACACCCTCTACCTAAATCTTATTCTAGATTGTATCTCTATGGCATGCTATAAAGCTGGCACTCAGAAAATTACTTATAAAGGAGGGGAAAACATACAACACAAAATTTCCTGAAAATGGTATCTAGGTACAAAACTCATTGTGGATTTTAGAATGTGAGTCAGTAAATCTATCAAGGAGTTGAAAACTAAAAACCAGGAAGAGCCAGAGAAGGGCATATGTCTGGAGTTCCATCTGTTTAGAAGGCTGAAACAGAAATTCATGACCCATCTGGTCTACACAACAAGTTCCAGGCCAGCCAAGAATACAAAGAGAAACCATGTCTCAAAAGAAAGAAAGAAAGACCAACTTGGGGAACACAAAGACACCTGCCTCCAAAATAAAACAAAAGCCCAAGGGCTGAGGATAGTGCTCAGTTGTAGAATTCATGCTGAGTTTAATCTCAACACCAAAAATAAATAAAAAATCAAATTAAAACTTTAAAGGACTATTTTTAAATAAATGTAAGTAATATTAATAAATAATAAGAAGATAGTTTACCATATTTGTTTTGAGGTGTTTTGTTGTTGCTGTTGTTTGGTTTGGTTTTGGTTTTTGGTTTCTCTGTGTATAGAGTCCCAGCTGTCCTGGAACTTGCTTTGTAGACCAGGCTAGACTTGAACTCACAGAGATCCACCTGCCTCTGCCTCCCAAGTGCTGGATTTAAGATTTTAAAGATTCTTTATGTATCTTTATGTTGAGTTACATTTTAAATAGTGCAAAAAAAGAGAGGGAGGAGGAAGGAGAAGGAAGAAGAGAGAAAGAAAAAAGAAGAGGAGGAGGAAGAGAAGGAGGAGGAGGAGAAGGGAGAAAGATGAGGAGAAGAAGGAAAAGGAGAAAGAGAAGGAGGAGGAGAAGGATACCAAGGAGGAGAAATGAGGAGGAAGAGGAGGAGAAGGAGAGGAAGAAGCAGAGGACTATGACGAAGAAGACAACAATAATCACCTTTCTCTACTAGGAGCACACTAATACGGTGAAATTCTCACACTATGAAGAGTACACAGTCTAAAGGCACTGAAACACTAGAATCTGTCACCTCTTGCTCTTTCTGAGGCATTTTACAAACTTGATTATGAAGACTTCTTCAAAAAGGATCTTTTATTTGTGAAGCTTGTGGAGGTAACTCCACAGATAGCAAATATGAATATGCTATAATTGTACTGTACTCAAGCCTTTGTATTAGGTCCTAAAATAATTTTATGTTTACACACAGAAGAACATATTTGTTTTTAATTCTATGCATGTTCCCATCATTTATTTCTTAAAACACATAAAAGTAAACTCTCAGTTTTTCTTAGCTCCACTCACATTTTGCCTTCCCGTGAACATTAACACCTGCTGTGTACAAGGGGACCAGAAATCCCTCTTGTGTGGAACTCAGGGATACCTTGTTCTCTGAGGAAGTTAAGCAGTGTCTGGATTAGCTAACCTTAATTATAAGACTGCACTGTTTAGCATAAAAAGCTATGTATGTCCCTTCTAAATAGCCCAGACAGCATCTTCAAAGAGGAAAACTTAGCAAATACCTGTTTTCAAAATTAACTTAATATAGCTTTCTATAAGTTTTTTACAGGTTAAAAAATAGATTTTTTAAAAATAAAAAATGTCTCTATTAGTTAAATGTCAAAAGTAACAAAGTGGATAAATTCTACCAGCATTCACATCTTAACTGTCCTACTAAGGAATGGAGAGCAGATGTTTTTAGAAGATGATACAATAAACGAAGGCAGCAGAGCCAGGTTAAATTTACCTCTATACTGAAATAGCCTCTGTCCACATAGTCACCCAGAAAGAGGTAGCGAGTGTTACTAGGTGATCCCCCAACTTCAAACAACTTCATCAGGTCAAAGAACTGTCCATGGACGTCACCACACACTAGGCAAGAAAGACATGAGGTGAAAATTATAAATTAGAAGAAAAAAAGGCATTAAGTAACAGGGACCAAGTTTAATTTTTAATTTAATCACTTTGGCTTTTGACTGGACCTTTGTATAATTAGCTACTCAATCAGTACCAAATATCCCTACTAGAAATATTAAGCCATTAATAGTGTACTTCTTTTTTTTTAAAAAAAAGATTCATTCTTAAGTGTGTGTGTGTGTGTAACTGTCTGGAGAGGGCAGTATGTACATGAGTGCAGGTGTCCATAGAGGCCAGAGGTGTGGAATTCTCCCTACAGCTGGAATTACAGTGGTTGTGAACCACACAATATGGGCACTTGGAACCAAACTCTGGTCCTCTGTGTGTGTTTTTAAATCATCAAATTTGGGCCCTTAATGTTTTTTAAGAAACAAAAGTCATTCTAACCAATCCTAAAATTCCTAGAAATATTTATCACACTCATTTTAGTTGGCTTTTTGTAATCATGTCTCAAAATTAGGGCAAATCTTATGGCTACCATGCAAATGCATGCCACACCTGTGATTGGAGCCTCCACGTCTATCACAGTCTTCTCTTGCTTCAGGATGGCAGCCCCGTCACTGATTATCTTTAAGGCTGCCTCTTCTTCCACTCGACCTTCTTTTAACAAATGGTTCTTCAAAACTTCCATTTTAGGTTTCCCATTCTCAAATAGTTCCTTCAAAGTTAGCCGCTGCGTTGGAGGAAAAGGGACAGCTAGGAAGAGAAAATAATAATTAAAATATTTAAATGTACACTTAACAATCATGAACAAACTTCTCAGAGTAAACTAAGCCTAATAAACAATCATGACCTAACTATATTAGAATAATGTGAAAAATTCCAAGATGCTATCTCTCTCACACACACACACACACACACACACACACTGAATAAGCGAATAGATGAATGAATGAATGAATGAATGAATGAATGAATGAATGAATGAATGCAACAAATATATGTGTTTTGATGAAGCAGAAGACTGAAGATGTAGCTGAGCTGGTAGAGTACTTTCCCTGAATGGACAAGCCCTGGGTTCAATCCCCAGTTATCACACAAAATCATCTTGGTGGCTCCCTCTTATAATCCCATCACCTGGAATGTAGAGACAGTTGGCATAGAAGTTCAAGGTCATCCTTAGATACAGAGTTCAAAACCAAATTGGGCAACATAAGACCCTATAGCCATTTAGTATCCACTCTCAATGCTTGACCTAACATAACTTTCAACTATCTGGTAAAACCTTTGAAAGGTATTAATTTGGCAGGCTGCTAGCTTAGCTTCTACCAACCTCAAAGCTAAGAATATCATTCAGATAACATTTGGACCTACAACTTCGTTGTAACCTGCTAACCTGATGCCTTGATTTATGACTCTTTTTAACTATAAAAAGTCCACATAACAGCACTCAGGAAGGCAGAGGCAGGTGGATCTCTGTGAGTTTGAGGCCAGCCTGGTATACAAATTGAGTTCAGGACCGCCAAGGCTACACAGAGAAACCCTGTCTCGGGGGAGAGGGGAAGCCCACATAATCTCTTCTATCCTGGAACATATTATTCAGGGTGTTAATCTTGTCAATTTGACAAGACTTCAAAATCACTCAAAAGACAGACCTCTCAGTATGTCTATGAGTGTGCTTCCAGGGAGGCCTTACTTAGGAGATAAAATCCATCAACATCAGTGGCACTCTCCAACAGCAAACCCAGAATAAAGGGGTGCAAGTAAAAGGCAGTATGCACCTGCCTTGCCTACCTGTATGTCTTCCTGGGTGGGTGCATCTGTTGCTACTGCTGCCATCAGACTCTAGCTTCCTCAGCTTCCCAGTACTGCCGTTTCCAGGGAGCTCCAGGTCTTCAGTGCCAGACTGGCACTGCTAAAGCATCTAGCTTCCTAGATTAAGCAGCTACTGGGTTCTCAGACTCTTCACCACACAGATGACCACCACTGAACCCTATTGCATAAGTCAACCTAATAGATCTCCTTTTATCATAATATATACACATGTATTTTGGCTCTTCTATAGAACCCCGGCTATGTGAAAACTGGTACTGAGAAGGGGGCTGTTATGTAGTTCCTAGACCTTGTAGGACTGGTTTGTGGGAGGAACTTGGAAGAGTTTGGGGCTGTGAGCTACAGTGAGGCCTTCCTGTGGAGTGTGGAAAACGAGGGTGCTAACAGAAAAGCAGCCAGTGATGCTCTGGCTCTAGAGTTCTCACAGAGAAACAAGGACTTCACTGGGAAGTGGCACTGGGCTAGAGGCCAACCACAGTATGTTCTGGAGGGGGAAAGATAACAAAATAAAATAAAAACTGGCTGCTTTCTTCCCGAGTCCTGAAAACACTGCATGAGGATGCATTATAATGTAATATACTAGGGTTGAAGAAATGGCTCAGTGCTGAAGAGTACTTGCTGCTGTTGCAGAGGACCTGGATTCAATTCCCAGCACCCACATGTGGCTTACAGCCATTTCTAACTCCACGGGATCTGATGCCTTTTCCTGACCACCAAGTGTATCAGGAATGCATGTGCATATACACACATGAAAGTGAAATGTCTATACACATTAAATTTTAATCTTTTTCCCCTGGATTTTGGGTTGTTTTGTTTTGTTTTTCTGAGGCAGGGTTTCTCTGTGTAGTCTTGGCTGTCCTGGACTCACTTTGTACACCAGGCTGTCCTGGAACTACAGATATCTGCCTACCTATGCCTCTGAGTACTGGGATTATAGGTATACACCACCACGCCTGGCTAAATAATTTTTTTTAAAGGGAATATACTAAGAATTTTTTTGTGTGTGTGGAGGAAACTCCAAGACAGCTCAACAACCAGGCTACAGCATGGTTATTCCTTACTACTCTTAGATCTACAGTGAGACCAGAAACACCTTTAAAGTTGCAGACAAGGTAGGTACACACAGAGTAGCTGTAATTGCCATAAGAGTTTAGCATCATTAAAGAGGATCTTCCCAGGTTGCGGTGGGATAACAGGAAAGGTACTCAATAGCCCCAGCTTGTAAAAATAGAAAACCCTTGAAAGAAGGGGCAGAACTAATAAGGCAGCTGAAGGGGTTCCCTGCTCAAAAACAACCAGAGAAGTGTTTTCCAGGTCAGATACAAAGGGGCACAGAGATTAAGACAGCTGCTGGAGGAGGGAACCAAACAACACCTCGAGCCCTGGCAGAACACAGCAGCACTATCCACATGGTGGTGGTTTTGCAGCTAAATTCAAGACTTAAGGGGATACTGGAGGCTTGCACTCAGGGTCAGACAGTTTCTTTCTCTGCTTCCTAAATAGACACAATGGGACCAGCTGCCTTGCCTCTGCCAAAGCAGCTAGAGCCACTCTTGCTGCCACACCTTCCCTGCTGTGATATACTATAACCTTGAACTGGGAGCCTAAATGAACCCTTCCATCTTAAGTTGCTATTTGTCAAGTATCTGGTGACAGCAATGAGAAAAATAATATAGAATCCATCTACTTTCTTCCTTCCTGGACCATGGTCACTCATATTCAGCACAGAATCAACTACCTCTCACCTCTCTGAGGTGAGAGATGTGTTTTAACAATGGGCTAATACAGAAAAAAATGATGTTGCTGTTGTTGTAAAGGGGCTGTATTTAAATAGAAAACTGAAATACAAGATTTTTATAGGAGTTTAGGACAAAAGCTCTGAATGGAAGGTTTACAACAAAGTAGGTTGGGCCACCTGTCCCAAAATGTCAACTGAAGAGACAGATCAGTGGTGAAAGGAAGGAAAGAGCTCTGTTCCATGTGGCTGTACCATGAAGAACAGAAATGTCTGGTGACCTACGATCTGTCTTCAACTTTCTGAAAGGAACTTTGAGGTGTTACAGAATCTAGGAGGAATGCTGTTGCGCAGCTGGGGCATTTACATGCCTGATAGCACAGGCAATCTTAATCAGGATGGTCTTGTTGACCATTGCCTTGGTCTATCCTACAAGGTTCTGCTGGCTACAAGAAAGTCTTTACTGCTGGAGGATAACAACAGAGTTCTTGCTGTGAAATTATTTTCTCATAAGAGAGCAGCCTCACCAGAGCAGTGGCGCATGCCTGCAATCCCAGCACTCAGGAGGCAGTGAGTTCAATGCCAGCCTGGTCTACAAATCAAGTCTAGGAAGGCCAAGGCCACACACAGAAACCATGTCGCAAAAAACAACAACAAAAAAAAGGGGGCGGGGAGGTTAAAAAAAAATAAGGGAGCAGCCTCAGTTTTCTTCATGGGCTAACTGTTCCCACTTGGCGGGGTAATTCTTCACAGTGTGATCTGCCTACAAAATTCTGGAATTAAAAAAGTATCCTAGATTCCCATATCTAATGAACTTTATATTAGCAGTTTTTAGATATATACTGCTTTAGTAATTAACATGTCTCTGTGCAGAGCTGAATAAGAAAAGATAACAAAAGAGACACACACAATGAAAGGCAGAGATGCCAATGTTTTATTCAGGCTTTAGTTACCAACTCTGCACCTACAAATGAAGAGCTGGTACTTTTTAGCAAAACCAGTCGTTCAAGTCCCTCTAAGATCATAAAAACAGTTAAGATTCATGAAGCTTAGCACTTATCCAAGAGGGCTGGTGGAGCATGTGTGATCTCTGGGGTCTGAGTTTCAGTGTTAAAAAACGTTAAAAAGAACCAGAGACAGAGACAGAGAAAATAAGAAATCCAGAGAGTACTTAGATTGAATCCAGCAGAGAGAAACTGGCATTTTTAATACTGTGTGTTCAGGACAAGCACTACAGTTCTTTTAGTTGTTCAAAATCAACCTGGTCTAAAGAGGAAGGTTTTAAGAAATCTGAAGCCACAGTTTTAAAAGTTAGATAATTAGGGTTCTCTCCTGCATAGGTCTCCACTAAGAACACACACAGTAAATGCAGACAGCCCTGAGCTCAAGCACTGCTCTATTGATGAACTTGCTAGTTACAAGCTTTCCAGCTACATCATAGGTCACCTTGAACCCTTCTCTCTTTTACTTGCTGTTTGTTTTGGATTTGGGCAATGAGGAGGATCAATCCACGGCCTTGCTCCTGCTAGGAAGTGTCTACTGATGAGCTATATTCCCATGCTTACATTTTGTTGTTGTTTTTAATCATTTTTATTTACATGTATATACACTTTGACCCATTTTGACATTGGTTATAACAGAACTGACTATAAAGAAATTGAAAAAATGTGTATCAATTTATTTAAACATTTTCTTACTGTTAGGTGGACTATTTAAAATTTTTACTTATTGTTACAGATTATATTGCTATGGACATCCTTGGTTTGTTGTTGGTTTTAAGACAGCATTTCTCTGTAGCTCAGGCCAATCTTGAACTCAAGACAATCCTGTTTTAGCTTCCCAAGAGCTGAGATTCTGGCCTGACCACACTCTCCTAACCTTCTTGTATATTTCTTTCCCCAAATCTTTGATTTGTTAATGTGAACACAGTGACTTAAACCAATAATCACTTACCAGCTTTCCTAGACTAGGCACTATGAATGCAGAGAAGACAGTACAGGACCGCCTCTCAGCCAGACACTAGAAGGCGCAAGGCTAGAATCATCTGAATGCAGCTCACTCACTCATCCAGTACGCCTGCCAGCTGAAGCTCAGTTCAGGATTTGATGAGAATATCCGCATGTGACCTTTCATGTGACCAAGTTCCAAGCACAAGCGCCCGGAAAGAGCAAGCCAGAAGTAGGCGGTGTGCTTCACACCATAGCCTCATATGCCACATCACATCATTCCCAACTCGGACCGCTCAAGCATTCTCAGGCCCTCCCTGGTTCAAGGGGAGGAAAAGTAGATTCCACCTATTGACGAGAATGGCACAAGTCTGTGAGATCTTGAGGCTTCTCTGGTGCTAAGGCCATTTACTGGAAGTAAAAAGGCTGGGCTGGGGCTCAGTAGTAGAGTGACTGCCCACCATGAATAAGGCTCTAGGTTCAATCTCCAGTACTGCCCACTGCTACCATCAAAAGTAGAGGAAACTAATACAGGCCCTTGGCTAATCCTTGAAGTCCAAATGTTCTTTTTATAGCTTTTCAATAATTATGAATACTTATTTCTTGGCTTTTGTTTTGGTTGGTTGGCTAGCGGTATTTGCTTTTCGAGTAGGGTCTCATGATACTAACTTTGGATGGTCTGAACCTCTAAGCAGACCAGGCTAGCTTCAGCCTTGTGCTGATTCTCTTCCCTGCCTCCACAGGGCAGAGGTTATAGGCATGCCCAGCACACAAATACGCTCTTCAGTCAGAGCGTGGTGCAGATGTTATGCCCCTAAACATGCTGAGCATTAATTAGCGCTCTACCATGAGTTGCATCCCAAACCCCACAAATATACTAGAAACTAACCAACGCTGGCTGCCTTTTAAAATTAAAAGAGACGTGTTGGAAAAATGGCTTAGCAGTTAAGAGCACAGGCTGCTTCTCTTAGGGACCTGGGTTCAATTCCCAATATCCACATGGCACCTCAAAACTGTCTGTAACTCCAGTTCCAGGGTATCCAACACCTCACACAGACACACATGCAGGCAACACACCAAAACACATAAAATGAAATAAATCATTAATTTTTTTAAAAAGATTAAGAACTTAATTCTTTTAATTAATTAATTATCGTACTACATGATAATTCATAAAACAGATAAACCAAGCACAGCAAACCATAATGTGTATCACAGATTATCAAAACACAAGGTAGATCCTTCAGATCCGTGTCTGAAGATCCTCTAACAAATTAAGTCAAATATTAAGTCTAACAAATTAAGGCTCTAATTCAGCCTAATACCAGAGCTTTGCAACTTCCGGCAACTCTCTAGTTTACACACTCTCACTAGCTCTTACCAGGATGGCAAACTCCTACCTAAAATCTAACGAGTGCTGCTATTCAAGCAGCAGTGCATGGAGACTGCCTGGCACTCGTGCCTCCCCCTTTTCACCTACTGAGTCCTGGCCCCAACTGCCTCCCCTTCTTCAGAGAACACCCAGTTTCCTCAGTATCTGCCTGTTGAAACATGTGAAATAAATCCAAGTTGGTTTTTTTTTTTTCTTTTTTAAGAGTTGGAGAGGAAAACAATAGGGCAAGCAAACTGTAAATCTCTTGTCTATTGTGTTCTCTTCCCTATGATTCAAGATTCTAGACTGTCAACAGCGTCCCAGCCTCCCCTTTGTTGTTAGTGCTACGAAGACCTTTACCCTTGAGCATCACCAGTTATTCAGATGCTTGTAAAGGTAAACAATGCAAATCAAGTTTTAAAAAGTTATGGATTGGTGAGATGGCTCAGCAGGTAAAGGTGTTTGATGTACAAGCATGGTGGCCTGAAATCTGTCTCAGGAGCACACTTGAAGGTGGAAGAAGAGCACTGCCTCCACCTGTATGCCTCTACACATCATACACACACAAACACACAGGCATGCATGTCCTCACACATCATGCACACACACACATACAATATTTTTCCCCAAACAAAACAACCTATCAAGAAACAGTACAGACCTCGATAGCTTACCTCCCTTAAGTGGTAAATGCCCTTATTTAACTGAAGAATGACTGGAAGCACAGAGAGAAAAAACAAAGAGAAGGCACAAACTGCTTGAAATGCTCAGAAAAATACTAAGACTTGCAAAGCAGATAAACTGAACCAAAGTATCAGTTCCCCTCGATATTCACTGATCTACAACTTCAAAGCCACTCAAATTAGATTTGAACCAACCCCTAACTTTCCCTCGGCTCTTTTACACCTTTTACAGACTTTCTGACTCTTCCTTTCAACATGCTCACAGCTTCCAGGGGATAACATTACTTCCTATGATAAGCTAAATACATAGAGTTTATTTTTCACTCTACTGTGTTCCTGGTGTTCTTCAGTGGTGGGCTTTATATTGTTAAGGAAGCAGCTGATAAGAGGGATAAGAAGAATTTTTTGCTAAATACCTTTTAAAATTATAGAATAATTATTAGTAAGTAAAAAATGATTGACTTTAGATTTGTATTTCATTCCATTTTAAGTTCATCAAACAGCACTTATACTACTACTATTCAATCTAGTTGGAATTCCCCTGTGAGAATATTGCTGGATGCCAGAAAATAAAGAAAATTCACTGTTTCTATAAGCCTAGAAAAATGTTACAGCAGTTCAAGGTAGTAATGACCTTGTGATTTAACTCACTGAAGCAAACCACAGCGCTGATAAGATGTTCAGTGCCTTTCAAGCACTAGGTCTCAAGTTCAATTCTTAGAACTCATGTGAAAAAAGTTGGCACACATAAGGCTAATAAAAAATAATGTGTCAGGGCTGGAGAGATGGCTTAGAGGTTAAGAGCACTGGTTTCTCTTCCAAAGGTCCTTCCTAAGTTCAAATCCCAGAACCCACATGGTGGCTCACAACCATCTAAGATGAGATCTGGGGCCCTCTTCTAGGGAGCAGGTTTATATGCATACAGAACACTGTAAACATAATAAATAAATAAGTCTTTAAAAAAATATCTGTTAAAAAAAATAACGTGAAAACAAGTTGTAAGCTTGGGTTTGCTGGCCAGTTTAGTGCACTCACTTATGATCAATAAGGACTTTGGTATCTTTTGCCTACTTTCCATGCATATGGCTAACTTACACTTCTTTAAATATAGGTGACTAAAAATACACTCACATATTAAAGCTAGCTAGAACGTCGTTATACATATTATAAGTGTTTCCTCCAAAATATTACTATTAAAAGAAGGCTTTTCAACCTAGACAATATTTAAAGCACATTTTATCTTTCTAAGGGCTGCTCACCTCTTTCAAACTTTCAGTTAAATTTTTCAGTAACCTATCAATCTCACAACCTCGTTTTAACCAAATTAAGTCATCTACACGAACTCTGCATTAATTTTATATGGAGCCGCTACAACTACTTTTTAAAATAAACTTACTGATGTTTAAGGACTATCAGCTGCCCACTATTGTGTCTGAATTAATATTTTCTCACACATGTATACACAATCAATATACAAAACATTCCCATCATCCTAACTTCCTCCTTCTAGTCAGGATTGGTGGTTCACACCTATAATTCTAGCACTGGGAAGACTGAAGCACAAGGTAGACTTGCTGAGAAAGTTTAAGGCCACCAAGAACTAAACAGCAAGGCCCTGTCTCAAAACATGCATGAACAGAGAGGGCTGGAGAGATGTCTTAGTGGGTCAGAACACTTTCAGAAGACCAGAGTTTGGTTTTCAGTACCCACCCAGGGAGAATCACAATTGCTGCAGGGGATCCAGTGCCTTCTTCTGGCTTCTTTGGGAGTGTGCATGTGTGCCAGGGACCCATCTGCCTTCACCTCCCCAGCACTAGGGTTACAGGCACAAGCCACCACACCTGACCTTTTACAGGAATGCTAGGATCAAACTCTGGTCCTCACGCTTGTAGCAAGCCCTTTGTGCACTGAGCCATCTCCCAGCTCCCTATTTCCTAATATAAATTAAAGTGTTATGTCTTGGATCAGAATGAAAATAACCTGAGAGATCAGTAAGGTCTAAGTCTAAGCAAAAACTGTATAAGCAGAACAGATGCAAGATGCAATTACCAAAATAGGCAGGATTTGACACAGTTCTAGATCAACTTCCACAAGTTCTGCTTCTTAAGAGAAAGAGACATGGGGCTGGAGAGATAGCTCAGAGGTTAAGAGCACTGCTTGCTCTTCCAGAGATCCTGAGTTCAAGTCCCACAACCACATGGTGGCTTACAACCATCTATAATGAGATCTGGTGCCCTCTTCTGGCGTTCAGTTGTGTATGGAGGCAGAACATTATATACATAATAAAATAAAAAACTCTTACACACACACACACACACACACACACACACACACACACACAAATAAAGTAACAGCAGGGAAGTGGTTATGTATCATAGCCCTGAATCCAATCCAATTCTTACAGAGACTGAAGAAAAAGTCCAAGATTTCAAATACTAAGTTATTTTTAACATACTTCATACCTGAGTTGCACTAAAATATTTTAAGAAACTTGAAGCTCTAGCTTATAAGAGAGCCAAGTGATTGTCAGGCACAGTGATGCACGCCTTTACTCCCAGCACTCAGGGCGGCAGAGGCAGGTGGATTGCTGTGAGTTCAAGGCCAGCCTGGTCTACAAAGTGAGTCCAGAAAAGTCAAGGCTACACAGACAAACCCTGTCTCAAAAAACCGAAAGAGAAAGAAAAAAGAGCCAAGATATATAAAACCATGACATTTACCTTTCTGGTGTCAACTTCAGCACTTGAAACAGGCCACAAACTCACTGACCTCTTCTCTCTAATGATGGGGCATTTTATTCTTCTATCATTTACTTTCAAACTCAGACTGTTGACCTCCTTAATTTTTATTTAAAAACAACAAACTTAATCAGGTATGGTGGGGGGGGGTAAGGATCCGTTCAAGAACCTTAGCTACATAGCCAAAGGCTACCTGGGCAACTGTTTCAAAACAAACCAAGAGCAAGGAGGCCAACACTGAGGAAATCCACTAGCCACAGTTAACACCATCTTCTTCCTTACCGATGACAGCGGAGAAGGACTGGTGTGTAGGATCATACACCCCACCTCTTTATGAAGCTTAAACATCACAGTTATCTCCTACACCAGGTAGAGAGATTAACAGTGCAAGTACAGTCATCCAGTGTCCTTTTCAAAGGCTGAAAGACTGCACATTACTAACATAAACACTCAATACCTAATAAACCTATGCTTCTATTTTCAGCCTAGAATTCTGGATAATAATGACATTTGTTAAAAGTGAAGTTCTGGAATCTTTGCTAGACAATGAGCTAGAAAGGTTTTTAAAGTAAACTTCTCAAATGCTAAGGGAAAAACACTTGGGAAGTAATTACATTACAGCCAAGTAATTATCTACTATTGTCTATATCACTGTGTGGTAGCATGTGGCACATATAAGATCAACACAGGAGTCTCCTTTAATGAACCTTACATTCTACTTAATTAAGATAAAACGATTCACATAAAACAAGGAAAGGCGATGCACACAGCACATGCCTGTAATCTCAATACTTGGGAGACAGAAGCAAAGGCAGGAGGATCACCTCAAGTTTGACGCCAACCTGGCCTATGCAGCAAGTTCAAAGCCAACTACCTACCTAAGAGTCTATCTGAAAACAAGACAACAACAAAAGATATGAACACAAATGTGGAATACACAAGGCATGTAAAGACAACTACACACAGTGCTTCTTCTGGTATCTTCAATTTCTTTCTTCAGAGACGTGAAGTTTTTTTCAAACATGTCTTTCACTTGCTTGGGTAGAGTCACACCAAGGTACTTTATGTTATTTGTGGCTATCGTGAAGGGTGTTGTTTCTCTAATTTCTTTCTCAGTCCTTTTGTCTTTCGTATACAGGAGGGCTATTTATCTTTTTTTAGTTAATTTTGTATCCAGCCACTTTGCTGAAGGTGTTTATCAGCTGAAGGAGTTCTCTAGTTGAATTCTGAGGTCACTCATCTATACTATTATATCATCTGCAAATAGTGATACTTTGACTTCTTCCTTTCCGATTTGTATCCCCTTGATCTCCTTTAGTTGTCTTATTGCTCTAGCTAGGACTTCAAGTACTATGTTGAAGAGATATGGAAAGAATGGGCAGCCTTGTCTTGTCCCTGATTTCAGTGGGATTGATTTACGTTTCTCTCCATTTAGTTTGATGTTGGCTATAGGTTTGCTGTATATTGTCTTTACTATGTCTTTAGGTATGGGCCTTGTATCCCTGATCTCTCCAAGACTTAAAACATGAATGGATGTTGGATTTTGTCAAATGCTTTTTTGGCATCTAAGGAGATGATCATGTGGTTTTTCTTCTTCAGTTTGTTTATATGGTGGATTATACTGATGGATTTCCGTATATTGAACCACCCCTGCATGCCTAGGATGAAGCCTACTTGGTCATGGTGGATGATATCTTTTATGTGTTCTTGGATTTGGTTTGCAAGTATTTTATTGAGTATTTTTGCATCAATGTTCATAAGAGAGATAGGTCTGAAGTTCTCTTTTTTTTGTTGGGTCTTTTGTGTGGCTTAGGTATCAAGGTGGCTGTGGCTTCATAGAATGAGTTTGGTAATGTTCCTTCTGTTTCTAGTTGGTGGAAGAGTTTGAAGAGAATTGGAGTTAGCTCTTCTTTGAAGGTCTGGTAGAATTCTGTGCTGAAACCCTGGGCTTTTTTTTTTTTTTTTTTTTTGGAAGGGAGACTTTTGATGACTGCTTCTATTTCCTTGGGGGACACAGGGATATTTAATCTATTTACCTGATCTTGATTTAGTTTTGGTAAATGGAATATATCAATAAAGTTAAAATTGTCCCTTTCATTTAGATTAGGGTCAGATGAAAGAGGAGGAGGACCTCCCCTATCAGTGGACTTGGAGAGGGGCATGGGAGGAGATGAGGGAAGGAGGGTAGGATTAGGGCTACAGCTGTGATACAAAGTGAATAAAGTGTAATTAATATTAAAAATAAAAACCAGGGGCTAGAGAGATGGCTCACTGTTTAAGAATGCATATTGTCCTTGTAGAAGACCCAAGTTCCATTCCCAGGACCTTCACTGAGTGGCTCACAACCATCTACAATTTTAGCTCCAGGGGATCCATCACCCTCTCTGGACTTCACTGGTACCTACACTCACATGTACATGAACATGCACACGTGCGCGCACGCGCGCGCGCGCACACACACACACACACACACACACACACACTTAGAAATAAGACAAATTTTCAAATCTACATCAAAAAGGAAAGTCCCAATACCATGACACTGGGCTCACACTGGGATGGATGCAAAGTGCTGGGCCACAGAGTGGAGCCATGGCCAGTACAGTGGTAGCAGTCGGACTGACCATTGCTGCTGCAGGATTTGCAGGCTGTTATGCTTTACAAGCCATGAACCACACGGTGCCTCAAGTGAAACAAGTTTTTCAGAGTTTACCAAAATCTGCCTTCAGTGGTAGGTACTATGGAGGGGAGTTTGAACTCCAAAATGACAAAACAGGAGGCAGCACTGATACTAGGAGTGAGCCCTACTGCCAGCAGAGTAAAAACCAGGGGTGCTCATCGACAGAGTGTGCTCTTAAATCACCCAGCAAGGGAGGACCTCCTTATAAAGCAGCCAAAAATCAATGAAGCTAAAGACTTACTAGAAGGACAAGCTAAAAAATAAAGTAAATGTGATGAATTTTAAGCCCATTAGCCTATGTATGAGTATATTTTGTAATAAAAAATGCTTCAGAGTATAATTTGTAAAAATGAAAAAAAAAAAAAAAAAAAAAAAAAACAAGGAAAGTCCCCTTTGAGTGTTACAGGATATTAGGTGAATGTAGTTATTTAGAGAGGGTGTTTGTTTAGGAACTTTGCATTTCTAAGAACTGAAATTGCTGGGAATGATCTCCATCTTTGGATTGCCTGTATACACCTCTGGCACTTGAGGTAGAGGAAGGAGAAAGGAAGAAGATAGCAAGCTCAAAGCCAGCCTGAGATAGTAAGAGCTTGTCTCAAAAAGTCAAAGACAATAGTCAGTAAGATGGTTCAGCAGGTAAAGGCTCAGGCTGCCAAGACTGATGGCCTGAGTTCCACCCTGGTAATCCACATGAGAGAAGAGAGCCAGTTCCTGCAGGTTGTCATCTGACCTCCAAAAGCATGGTCTGGCCCGTCACACCCCGTTACTACCCCACTGCAAATGACTACATAACGTAGCACTGTTGGTTTATTTCAGTCACCTGCTGTGCAACACGCATCACAAGAATCTCCTTCCTGTCACAAACTCTGCACCCTCTGCCCAACAGCCCTCCATTCCCTGGCACCCCACCCTGGAGCCTCTTAGCCACTCTCCACTTACTTCAGCTTTACAAAGTCCCCATGGAGGGCAGACCTCGCAGAAGTCTTTCTGGGTTTATTTCACTGGTTTATTCTGTATTCCAGATTCATCTATGCTGTCATAAATGACAGGATCTCCCGGATGAAAGCACACTGTGTGTTTGTGCTATGTTTGTATGTGTGAATGTTATAGTAATGGATACTCAGGCTGATTCTATAACTTGCCTTGTGAATAACCCTGCATTGAACACAGGAGTATAAACATCCCTTCAAAAGAATGGCTTTGGTTTCTTTGCATATATATCCAGCAGGGGAATCCAGGATCACATGGAAGTTCTATTCACTTTTTTTGAGGAACCTCCAGACCACAGGAACATTAACTTCTACAGTGATAACCTGTTTTCCATAATAGTGCAGGAAAGTCAAGATAACCAACTTGGGGGTTGGAGGACAGCTTAGCCAATGAAGCACTTTGCTTTGAAAGCATGAGAGCCTCAGTTTGATGCTCAGAATTCATGTAAAAATTCTGTGTATGACTGGTAATCCCAGCACTAGGGAAGCTTTCTAGGGCTCACTGGCCAAGCCAGTCTAGCCTAACTGGTAAGTGGCATACCAAAGAGAGACCTTGTCTCAAAGACGGTTGATGCTATTTCTTTCTTTGTATGCCTCCACATGCATACAAACCACATTTACATTTACCCTATAAAAACATGCATCTCCACACAACAACAACAACAACAACAACAACATAATAATAATAATAATAATAATAATAATAATAATAATAATAATTATAATAGCCTTGGACAGCCAAATCTCCTTTTCGTATACAGCACCCATTAAAACAACTCCACTTTACTTTTAAACTTCTACAAAGCCTAGCCATCAACAGAGAAACACAAATTAACTCTCATCTTTTCAGCCTCTGATCATAAAATTTTAAAGATGATTAATTTATAGAATATGGGAGCAAACCTTTCACACCCAATGTGGTCTAGTTTAGTCATCCACTTCGCGATGGGCATTAGTCACAGGCAGCTCCACGGTTCTAATGTTCTGTTACATTTTGGGGGAGGCAGGCTATTAAGTGCTATACTGTGTGAATACATCCCAAGCAGTAGTTAAGCTTCTAAATATAACCAAAAATGTGTTCAACTAGGTAAGAATTCATCAATACTTGTTTATGAATAGACAGAACTCCAAAATCCTATGTAAACTACAAAAAAGGGAATTTCACCAATTTTCTCCTTAAGAATTTGAGGTTTAAATCTTTGCAAAGGAGACTTAAAGTTAGAAAGCACAATGTATTACTCTAACTCTGATTTCACATGCCTGTTTACATGGAACAGGTTTCCTGTCAAATTTCCTCCAGATTTATGATTAACACCCACCTCTGTGTTGGGGCCTCAACTATGCTAAGCAAGCTCTACAATGAACTACACCTCAGTGAAAGATCAATGTAGAATGAGTGCTAGCATTTGCTAAGGGCCTACACTTGGAAATGTGCTATGCGCTTCACGTACACCTCTTTAAAATCCACTAGCTACTACGATTTTAAACCCATGGCAAGGGGAAATAAGAAAGCCACAGAAGTTGTGAGGAGCAGTGCACATGCTCTTCTTTCCGACGCTACTGTTTAAAAGATGAGCTTTTTACAGTCACACTTAAACATTTCTTAGGCACCCAGTCGTGTGCTAGACGACTGGGGATTCAGCTTTAAGGATACACTATTATTGCTCTTGAAAAGAACCGTTTAGTATGAAAATATTTGGGGGGGGGGTGACTGAAGGATGGAGCCAGGGTTTTATAAATATTAAACAAGCGCTCAACCACTGAACTATACTGCACTATTTACAGAATGAAAACCCCCAAGTGGTTGTAAAACTGGGGCTGGAAAGAAAGCTCCATGGTTAAGAGCATTTCTGGATTCAGTTCCCAGCACCCACACCATGGCTCACAAAGATCTGCGACTCCAGTTTTGAGGGGCCCAACATGCTCTTCTGGCCACGCATGATACACATACATACATGCAGACAAATGCTCATACACATAAAATTAAAAAAAAGAAATAAATCTTTTTTTAAAGTTGTAAAGCAGTTAAGATTGTTTTTTTAAAACCTTGCCAATAAGTGACTAATATTTATTTATTATTTATACTGTGTACGTCAGAAGATGGTTATGAACCACTATGTGGGTGCTGGGAATTGAACTCAGGACCTTGGAAGAACAGCCAGTGCTCTTAAGCCATCTCTCTGACACAGCAGTTAAGATTGCTAATGGGAGTTCATAGGAAATAACCACAGCAGTGGTGGCTGCGGCGGCAGTGGTGATAGCAGCATCTGCTACCTACACAGAACTTAATGTGTGCCTGCCACTGCCCTTTGGACAGTCTATCAATCTTTCCTGTCACCACAGAAGTTAGTCTTCATTACCACTCTTCTAGACAAGCAAACTGTCCAACCGGTTTGTCCACGGTCGTGCAGCTACCTCTGACAAGAAAGAATTTGAATCCAGGTAAATCTGACTTTGATAAAGCTATTCTTTACAGCCATGTAGTAGAGGGAAAAAATGTCAGAATTCCTCTCCACTCTTGAAAGACAAACGGATGAGGCAGGCTGTAGGACAAAGTTTATAAAAAAGTAATGCCTAGTCACAGATGGAAAAGACCAGGGACCTGCAGGCAGTGGCTGAGTGGGCTGGAGATGGGATGTGAGATGTAAAAGAGGAAGTGGAGAGAAAGGTTAGAAGGGTTTAGCATTCAGGGAAGTTCACCAACTTAGACTCTACCCTCCGGGCAGGAGGTGCTCACGGAAGATTCCAAGTGTAGGAAGAGTCCTTGATGTTAGTCACAGATCCTGAAGGCAGCTTGGAGGAGAAAACAGTCCGAGCAAAAGACCTCTCAGTGGATAAGGAGGATGTGAGAGGGAAACCAGAAGGCCAGCTTACCTCATCTGGTGGGACTGGCTCCACAGTGAAAAGGAGAAGAGCTAAAATGACTGTTAGCTCATCACTTGAGCCAATTACCAAACAAGTTAGATTTTTTTCTCCTCTTCTCACTAATAGTTTTAGTATTTTATCCCTCAACCTTTTTTTCATCCTCACTTCGGTCTAATAAAATAAAAAATTAACACTGCTCATGATGTATTTAAGAATTTTTTTTTGTTTCTCTGTGTGGAGCCTTGGCTCTCCTAGACTCACTTTTGTAGACCAGGCTGGCCTCAAACTGAGATCCACCTGCCTCTGCCTCCCAAGTGCTGGGAATAAAGGCGTGCACCACCATTGCCTGGCTAGAATTTTTTTTATATTTTTATTATTATAAATTAGGTTGATAAGTTTACTTTTAAGAAGATCAAAATAATCTTGCTATCCTCTCTAAGTTTTTTGGTTTTAAAATTTTTTAACTTATTTTATGTGTGATAGTTTTGCCTGTGTGAGTGTATGTGTAGCGCACGTATGCCTGATGACCAGCCATCAGAAGAGGGTGCTCTGGAACTGGAGTTACAGGTGGCTGTGAGCCACCATGTGGATCCTCATAAGAGCAACGAGTATTTTTAACTGCTGAGCTGCCTCTCCAGCTTCTTAGTGGAATCACTCACTTGCCCTTGTGCCCTGTTCTTCACTTTACCTCTGGCTATGGCACTTCTGATATACCTGCCTTCTCTTTCCTCTTTGGGTACATGCAGAAGTTTCTCCATGCATTAAACTTGAAAACTGTTAAATGCTATAAGTTTCATGATTAGCAAGGTTCAGACTACATTTGTAAAGGTTTATATTTATTTTATATAGATGAGTGCTCCATCTATGTAGATGCATGCCAGAAGAGGGCATCAGATCCCAGTATAGATGGTCATGAGCCATCATGTGATTGCTGGGAATTGAACTCAGGACTTCCAGAAGAACATGCAGTGTTAACCTCTGAGCCATTTTTCCAGCCCCTACATTTTAAGACAGACAGACAGAAAGAGAGAGAGAGGGAGGGAGGGAGGGAAAGAGAAGAAAGGGAAAGAAAAGAAAGAAGGAGAAAGAAAGAAAGGGAAAGAAAGGAAGGAAGAGAAAAAGAAAAAAGAAAGAAAAAATAAAAAAAACCTCTCATGACACCAAGAGAAAAAAATCCACAAACAACAACAACAAAAAAAGAAACTTGAGAAGTGGGGAAGGGGGTGTAAAAAATTTCATAACTTAGTTCTTTGGGTACCTAGTTGTCTGCTCCAGATACCAGCAGTAAGATCCCAGCCCAGAGCTTCTGCATTAGAGGCTCATAGAAACTTGACTTTCAAAGTAGAGAGACAAATGAACACAGTTAGGACACACTGTAGATGACACCTAATAACACTTACTGAAGTAGTGAGATCCTAAGAGGTTTTAAGCATAAAATAAGCTGCAGAAGAAGTTAGCCACCAGAGAGACACTGGGCACAAGTTCACCTCTTCATCCTGTGGATAGGATTCTACTCACATAACCTCTGTATTTCAAAACAGGTGTTTCTTGGCTAGGCTGAAGGTTGTTTGTTGACCCTTCTAATGCTATCATCTGCTTTTTAACCTTGGCGTTTTTCAACTGTGAATGAGTCCCTGCTAAGAACTTAGGTAGCTGGAGATCTAGTATGCAGTCGGGTACAGTGGTACAAGCCTGTAAAGAAGCCCTTCTGAAAGAAGAACTGCACCAATCTGGAGGCCAGCCAGGGCTTACATAGCACAATCATGGGGCAGAGGGATTGATTATGAAACTGTCTCGATGTTTCTTAACATTATCTTAAGTTTCCACAATCATATCAACTCTATGAGTGAGGGTAGATAAGAAAAAATATTACAGATGAGATTATTAATCAGACACAAGTGTCAATAGAAAGCAAAGTAAAAAGCCAGGTGTGACACTGAAGCCTTGGGCAGCAAAGGTCACCCTAATCTGTTCCAGTGAGTTCCAGGTCAGCCATGCTATACAGTGAGACCCTGTCTCAAACAAGGAAGCAAGCAAGCAAGCAAGCAAACAAACAAACAAATAATGTTATAATGACAGTGAGGGCTGGAGAGATAGCTCTTCTGTTAAAGGCAAAGGCTCACAAGCAAAGAATAAAAATATAATAAAAGTCATATTTTAGGTGCTAACCAAACCAAACCAAAACAAACAAACAAACAAAGAGACCACCACCACAACAAAAAAAACCACTCGTACACACACAAAAGGCAACTCCCCAGAAGCAGTTAAGCAGGTTTTCTACCTCCTTCAGTGTCAGCAAGCTGCATTCAAAGGCCATTTAAAATGCAATCATGTCCATCCACCCACTCTTCTCCAAGATTTGCTCACACAAAACAATTAAGCAGACTTTAAAGTTAACAGAATATAAAATAACCAAAAATAACAGGTTTGGCATCACCTCCCATGCAGCTTTGGCGCTGTGAATAAATGCACGTAACTGTCCAGACAGAAGAGCATCAGATCGGGACCTGGAGCCCAATAGGATAGGCTTTTCTGGCTCAGTCATATCTGGCACGTTTTTCTTTCTTTTTTTAAAAATAGGATCGCAAGCTGCCCAGACTAGACTTGATGTCACTTGAGAGCAGAGAAGGACCTTGAACTCCTCATCCTCTTGCCTCCACCTCTCCAGTGCTCCGATTACTGGGGTTTACCACGGTTGGTAAATGCAACATTGGCTTCACAACCCAATTTTGTTAAGAGACTTTAAACTATTTCAAACTCCGGAAAACCGAAGAATAAAGTTACACAGAATCTGCCATTGCTGTGGTCAAGTGCTTATGCTAACGTTTTTATATGTGAAGTGAATCTACATATTATAAGTATCTGAAATCATTTACTTTTATTAACTTAATTTAGGCTTGGGGCTGGAGAGACAGCAAACAGCACCTGCTGCTCTTGGAGAGGACTCAGGTTCTGTTCCCAGCACCCACATAACAGCTCACAAAGCCTGTTAACTTCCACTCTGAGAATCCTCTTCTGGCTTCTGAGAGCTCCAGGCATGCGCATGGTGCAATCCTTACATGCAGGCATGATAGTCATATATGTAAAATAATATTTTTTTTTAAAGAGGCCAGGCGTGGTGGTGGCATGTACCTTTAATCAAAGCACTTGAGCAGAGGCAGAGGCAGGTGGATCTCTGTGATTTTGAGGCCAGCCTGATCTACACACTGAGCTCCAGGATACCCAGGACTTACATAGAGAGACCCTGTCTCAAAAAAGAAAAAAGCCTTAAACCAGGAATGTAGTATGTAATCCCAGCCCTTAAAACTTCGGTGGGAGGTAACCACAAGCTTGCCTGGCTGGACAACAGACCTGCTCAATCGCTCACACACAGAGAGGCTTAGGTCTTGAGTATATACAGCATGTGATAATCTGTAATTCTGCTAAGGAGCAAGTTTGTATCCTGTGAACATACTAGCAGTAAACCACACCTGCGCTTCAGGTGTCTTTCATTTCACTTCTGTGTAGGTGTAAAAACCAGTCATTCAGAAACATCCTTTATACATTATGGTGGAAATAACTGGTACAAAAGGCGATTAGACTTTGAGGTTCTTGAAGGTCTGGCACTAAGCCTTGCTCAGGTCTTATTCATCCCGACTTGACACGGGATTCAGATTTAGCTGGTTCCCTTGCCTACCTGAGAAACAGCCATATTTTGACAGAGAAAAAGTACTGGAAAGAAAATGAGGAATAAAACACTACAATAGTACATTGTCAAGAAGTCATTTTAATGTAGAGGAAACAGCCAACAACCTCACACAGCTGAATGCACTGGCCATATTAACAGTACAATTCAGAAGTTAATGTACCTAACGATGACCTTAATGATGTCCACCAGATAAGGTTGTATGAGTGATTTCTGAGTATTAAAAGAGGCATATATCCTCCTTATTAGCTGGATGCTATGAAGACTTACACTAAAGTGATCATGACACTTTAGCTGTTAAAGGACTAACATCCATTCTATGAACAATTGACTTAATTTGTTATCCCTACCGATAATACATTCTGAGGAAGTAAGTCTCGGGAAAGTACCTTATGTACTGTTTGGCAAGGCAGACAATCAGCGTTTATGACACTAATACTGTCCTCCTCTGCGTGAGAACTCAATAGGCTCCCCTTCAAAAAAGATCATTACTGACCTTAGCGTCCTTTCTCCTAATACTGAAATGAAACGGAGAAAAGGATTTTAATAGTTTTCTCCCACTATGATGAAAACCACCTCACCCAGAAACAGCCGGTCTAACCTGCTTAGAAAACGGTGTTCTCAAACCAACTATTACTATAGAGGGAGGAGGAGGAGGTCTTACAAGCCGGACAACAGAAGCCACATGAATCAGTGGTTATGTTTGACAGGTCCTATTGGGTAAAGGGCAGAAACTATCCCACAACGCCCTACAAGATTTAGAAACAAGCACTTTTATGTTTTCTTCTTATAGTAACATTGAAAGTCAGGTATAACGGTAGACATCTCAGAGACTGTTATTCACCAGTTCCCTCCAGTCAAAGGGAAAACAGAATACCCCCATGTCAAGAAATGTGTAAGCCCGGTTAAGCATCGTTAAGAAGAGCTGCGTTAGTGTTGCTTCGTTTCTTTTAGTAAAAGCAACAACGAGACAAAGCGGGCCAAGCGTGCACAAGGAAACCCACCACACACCTCAGAAGATTGTCGAAGGGTTAGGCACGGGGCAGTAAGAAAGAGCTGAGCCTAAGGAAAGGCACGGCCGGTGAGTCCAGGGAAGTCCCTGCTCTCACAACCCTAGACGGCATCCTGTCGGCACCCCCAGAAAGGGCCCGGGGGCGGGGAGTGAAATCAGGAGAGACCAGCTGGATGCTAGGGGAGTGGGTAGCGGGCGCGGGCGCTCTACCCACCTCCCGCTAGGTACCCGTCCAGCAGTTACCGAGGACGCCGGCGGACGGCCGCCGGCTCCTCCCCGCGCCCTGCAGCGCCTCCCGCCGCTGCCTCCATCCCCGCTCCTGGAGTTCCCGAGCCGTCGCCCGACGAGGGCCGTTCCCCGCGGCGCGCTCGGCACCTTTGATGACGCGCTCGGTCGTGGAGATCTGACGGTACTTCCCGGACATGGTCTCCTCCCGGCTCCGGCGGCCCGCAGGACGCGAGCCGCCGCCTTCCTCCCCAGCAGGCTGCGCTCGGCGGGCCGGGCAGGGCCCCGGAAGACGGGGCGCCCACGGCTCGGCGGGGACGACCGCGTCGAGGGCGACGGCGACGGCGGCTGAAGGAGACAACTTACGGAGACCGCGGCTGCGCGCGACCGGGTCCCCGCGTGCGCGCCTCCGCGCTCGCAACTTCCCGGCGGCCGCGCGAGCCGCCGCCGCGCTGTGCGCACGCGCGTCCCGCGGCTTTCGGCTCCGGATCCCTGCCGCCCGCCGCTGGCCCGCGCGGGGCTGATGCTCTCCGCGCTGCGGCAGGCAGCCCCAACCCCAACCTAGATGGAGCACCTCACAGCAGCCTGCTGGGGCCGCGAGGGCAACTGCGATCTTGGCAGCAGGCCGGTGTCCTGATTCTCGGTGGCACCGAGTCTGTGCCCACTCATCAGACAGAGCCCATGTCTTTCTTCCTTAGCACTGGGTCCCCCCACCCACCCACTTTTGTCTCTAGAAGAAATGTTCCATGATACCCTGTTCCCCAGCTTACCCTCTCCTATTCGCCAACCCCTACACCTTGAACCACCTAAAATCATCATGTTTGTTGCATGCAGCTTTTATCTTGTATCCTAAGCAACTTCGTGCCCATGCTACTTCTTCTAGTCCAGCACTTGGGAGGGTGGGGCTCCGTTTCTGAGCAGCAGCATCTTCTCTCCCTTTCTACTTACAAGAGAAAGCAGACTCACCGGCTTCCGGAACGCCTGCCCAGACGTCCTTGAAAGGATGAAAGGAATCGCCTTCTAACCAACCTTCCCTGCCGTTTGTGTCACCTGCCTACTCAGGTGCATTTATTCTACGAGGTACAGTAACACTGCACGTACCTCCCTATCGTGTGTGTGTGTGTGTGTGTGTGTGTGTGTGCATGAGTGTTTGCATTTGTGTGTGCTGTTAGACTTGCCCATACGAGCACATGTGAGGCCAGAGGTCGAGGTAAGGTGTCATCTATTGATCTTACCTTTAATTTAAGACACAGGGTGTGGAGAGCCACTTGTTTGTCAGGCTCTCAGCGGAAAAACGTGTTTTCACTCTGGCCTTCACCTGGAGACAGGGACAGGCAGGGTGTTTTGCCAATTTCACTTCCTTTTGTTTGTGTGAGGATCACAGACAAGTGGTCGAGGTAAACAAGTTTGACTCCTGGAACTCCTTCACTGTAGTGAGGTACTTTGCTCTGACTATAAAAAGAGACTGGAATAAAGCAGTGTGACGGTTTCTACTGGCAGCCCTCTCTGACAGATCCCATGTGTAGTGTATTGTGTGTGGTTTTTTTGTTTGGTTGTTTTTTAATTTTCTTTCAGTCCTCACTCCCCACTCAGGAACTATTTGACTCTGCCGGTGGGCTCTGGCAACAGGGTCCCATTAAACTTGAAGCTGACATTCCAGCTAGACTGGATAGCTAGCAAATCCTCTCAGATCTGTGAGTCTCTCCTTCTCAGAGCAGTTGAGGTTATAAACACCACCACAGCTGAAACAAGGTTCTACTGGGATGCTGGGGGTTCTAACAGGTCCTCATGTTTGTGCCAATGGCACTTCGTCAGTTGTGGAACGGCTCAGCCCTAGCACACACCTTTAATCCAAATGCTTTCTGTATGTAAACAGGATTAAATAAAGCCAACCCTAGGTCAAGAGGCAGAGCAAGTAACCAGCTGACAGGGATAAACAGAAAGGAGGGACACTGAGAGAAGGGTATTTAAGACAGCATCGAGAAGAAGAAAGGGCTTTTGGCTTTTTCCTACTGGGATATGAGCTGGGTAGGAAGGTCAGCTGGGTGCTTTCTCTGCCTCTCTGAGCTAGAAGGCCTTCACCCCAACATCTGGCTCCTGAGTCTTCATTGGTAAAATGGGACATTTGGAATTTTGCTTTTATAACAGCATATTTATTATGTAGCTTTTTCCCCCACTAGACGATCAAAGTGGAGATTATATCCTGTTTTTAGCTTGGTCTTTTTATATGAGGTTCTCGGTGTTTGCTGATGATGCAAGGAACAACAAAACTAACTCCTTTAAAAATAATTTCATTTGCTCTTATGCGCAGAGGCTGAGGGAAGTATAATTCCAGTGTAATAACCAGGACAATTGGAATATTGTCTTAGTTAGGGTTCCTTTGCTGTAATAAAATGCCATGGCGGAAAGCAATGTGGGAGGAAAGGGTTTGTTTCAGCCTACATAATTAATTATTTGCATTTGCCTTTGCCTTCAGAGGCCAGAGATGTTGGACACCACCCTAGAGCTGGATGGGTGGTTTATGGGTGGTTGAGAGGCACTTGACAGGGGTGCTAGGACCTGAACTCAGGTCCTCTGCAAGAGCAATACACATGCTTAGCCACAAGCCATCTCTCCATCTCTCCCTGGACTTCTTTTTAACTCTATTTTATTCATGTTTTGAATTACATTTATTTGTCGTGCATGCGCACTTGTACATTCACGCTTCCCTGCACACGTATGAAAATCAGGGGATAACTTGCAGGAGCTGGTTCTCTCTTTCCATAGTATTGGTCCTTGGAGTTGAACTTGGGACACTGGACTGGTTAGCACGAGACTGATCCTCTGAGCATCTCAAAGTCCTGACCTTCAGTTTCTGATCCTCCTGTCTCTGCCTCCTGAGTGCTGGGATACATGTGCCACCACCGAGTCTATATGGCTGTGAGATGGAGCCCAGAGCTTTGTGCGTCTGAATTAAGCACCCCCACCAACTGAGCTGCTTTCTCAGCCCTCAAGAAAACTTGTGTTTCAGTTTTAAGTACTGAGGTATAATTTGACCATGATACAAATTCACCCTTGTTTTAATAAGGGAGGGGGTGCTTACATGAAGTACATGAAAGGAAAAAAATCTACATTAAATTAAGAAATTGTCCTGCATAAAAAATCTAGCCCTAATGATGCCAGATGTTGACATGTCTTCCTTCTGTGTGCACGTTTAGCAGCTCAAAATAAACTCAGCCAGGCAGTGGTAGGGGATGGGCACCTTTAATCTCAGCACTTGGGAGGCAGAGTCAGGTGGGTGCCTGTGAATTTTAGGCCAACCTGAGTTACACAGTGAGTTCCAGGGCTGCCAGAGCTACATAGAGAAAAGCCCTGTCTTGAAAAACAAAAACAGTAACAAGCAAACAAAACAAAATGAGTCCAGTCAGAGGTGGTGGTATACGCATCTAGTCTTAGCACTCAGGGCCAGGAGTTCAAGGTCATCCTGGCTACTTAGCAAAGCTGAGGCCAGCCTTGACTCCTTGAGAGCCAGTCTCAAATAGCAAAACAAAGCAAGTCAGGGACAGGGCATTTGACTAGTATAACGCAGCCCTGAGTTGGAGCTCAAGTGCCCGGAAAACAAACAACGGAACTAGGGATATGACTCCTACCATGCAGGAGGCCCTGGATTTAATTCTTCAACACACACACTTGCCTATATAAAACTTAGTCATTTCAGATAAGGACTTCCTAAGCCCAAAAGTAATTAAAGATCACTGTGTTTGCCTACTTGAAAAAGATAAGCATAATTAAAGGCATAAAACAAGAAAGTATTTACATATTACCTGTCAGTGTAAAGGATACTCTGATTTAAAAACAAAACAAAAACAAACAAACAAACAAAAACCCGGCACGGCCATACAAGTGTACAGAAAGGCCAAGGCCAAACAATTCAAAATATTTTTAGTCATGGCGGTATAAGGCTGTCATCCTAGACTGGAGAGGTAGAGACAGAAGCATCACCAAAAATCTGAGGCTTATCTACACAGCGAGTCCTAGGCCAGCCAGAGCTACGCAGTGAGAGGAGAGCCTGCCTCAGCAACCACAAAAGTCATGTAAATAAGATAAAGGGTCAGGGAGACGGCTCAGTGGGCTAAAGAATTTGCTGTACAAACATGAGGACCTGAGTTCAAATTCCTAGCCCCACATATAAAGTCCTATATGGGGCTGGAGAGATGGGTCAGAGGTTAGGAACACTGGTTGTTCTTCCGAAGGTCCTGAGTTCAATTCCCAGCAACCACATGGTTCATAACCATCTCAACCATAGTGAGATCTGGTGCCCTCTTCTGGTGTGTATGGCAGAACACTATATATATAATAAATAAATCTTTTAAAACAAATAAAAAAAATAAAATGGCATATGAAACCTCAACAGTGAGGGGTGGCAACAGGAGATCCTGGGAACTCACCAGCCCCTGATAGCCTAGCCCACATGGCAGACCAACTCTGGCTCAGTGGGAGACAATAAAATGGGTGGCAATATAGGAAGATGCCGATTGTCTTCCTTTGGCATCCATAAGTACACATTCACATGTATAACACACACAAACACAAACACATCACACCATATGTGCACAAAGAATAAAAATATAAAAGGCGTTAAGTTTTAAGAATGGACCAGCCTGTTAGTACAGGCCTGTAATCCCAGATTCTTGAAAGGCTCAGGCAAACTAGAAAGTTTTTCAAAGGGGTGCTTTGTTCTCCAGGGTGGAGTACAAAGTACATTATAGAAGCCAGGCAAGGTGGTGAACACCTGTAATCCCAGCACTTAGGGAGGCAGAGGCAAGAGGATCTCTGTGAGTTCAAGGCCAGTCTGGTCTACAAAGTGAGTCCAGGACGACAATCAAGGCTACACAGAGAAACCCTGTCTTGAAAAAACAAAACAAGTAAGTTGAAGGACAGCCTGGACAACTTAATTAGACTATGTTTCAAAATTAAAAGTAAAAAGAGGACTGGGATGTAGCTCCATGGTAGAACACTTGTATGTGCCTATAATACAATCTTAGCGCTTGGATGGCCAGGGCAGTGTTAGCTACATAATGAGTTCAAGAGCAGTCAGTCTAGGCCATATGAGACCTTGTCTCAAAATACAAAACAAAAACAAATCAAGGCAAGGGCTGTATTTCTAGCATGTGGGAAAAGGAGGAAGACTTCAAGTTCTAGGCTAGCCTGGGCTACACAGTGAGATCCTGTCTCAAGCAAATGAAAACAAACAATATTCACTGAGCCAGGCAGTGGTGGCTCATGCCTTTAATCGCAGCACTTGGGAGGCAGAGGCAGGTGGATCACTGTGAGTTCCAGGCCAGGCTGGATTATAAAGTGAGTCCAGAAAAGCCAGGGCTACACCGGAAAAAAAAAATCACAAAGCTAGCCACAACCCATGTCTCTTTACTACTTTCTATGAATTGACTAATACATTTGAGATGACCAAGATTAACATTCAGTTGTTTGTGGTGGCAGAGGGTGCAGGAAGCACGGAAGACAAGAGGTGTGGTGGGCATCCGTACCAGAGCAGGAGGCGGGCAGACCAGTTCAAGGTCATTTCCACCTACAAATCGAGTAGAAGTTTAGCCTGGGCTGCACTAGATTTTGTCTTAAAAAAATAAAAGAGGAACAAAAAGAAAAGGCAAAAAGAGCTTGCAAATAGACTAAGCTACATATTGAAACCCTATTTCGAAAAAACCAAAAGGGACTCGTGTTTCACTGGATTTCCATTAATTACTTTAAATTTAGGTTTCCATCCTAGGGCTTATGAGACTTGAAGTATTTCCCTAGGAACTTCCTAAGGACTCCAGAAATTTTAATTAATGATGTCTGCGAAATACATGATTATGAAGGCCTTTAACAGAAGCCCAGGGAGTCGCTGTTTCTATTGCCCTGGAAAACTAGCCTGGCTTCAACGTCTATTTCTACGAAGCCAGGAACTCTCAGCTATGGGCCGAAGGCTGAAGAACGATTCAGAAACAAGAGTAAAACCAGCATTTCTAATTACTTGTTTTATTTTACTTCATGTGCATTGGCGTTTCGTCTGCATGCATGTCTGTGTGAGACTGTCGGATCCTCTGGAACTGGAGGAGTTACGGACAGTTGCGAGCTGCTATGTGGGTCCTTAGAATTGAACCTAGGTCCTCTAGAAAGAACAGTCAGTGCTCTTAACCACTGAGCCATCTCTCCAGCCACCCAAACAAGCACGCTAAAACAGCTACACAGTTGTTTCGTAGTGCATGGTTTCTGATTTACGTGAAAAGTGCTACATAGCTATAGGGGACATTGGGTGTCATTTCTCTATCACTCTCCGTGTTATTCCTTTGAGACAAGGCCTCTAATGAGTCTGGAGCTATGCTGACAGCCAGCAAGCCCCAGCAAGCCTGGGATTTGAATTCAGGTCTTCATGCTTATACAAGCCTGCAAATTCTAGCACAAGAAGCATTCTTACTGACCCATCTCCCTAGTTCTTCCTGTGGTTAACTTCTCTTGTAAAAAGTGGAGAAGGGGGAGGAAGGAGAGGGGTTGGGAGTGGAGGAGGGAGGGAGCTACAGGGGGGATACAAAGTGAATAAAGTGTAATTAATAAAAAATTTTAAAAACTTACATATGAGGTAAATATATACATAATAAAACATATAAAATTTAAAAAAAATCACCCAAGCTGCTCGGAACTTGAGAGGCAGAGGTGAGTGGATTTCTGTGAGCTCGAGGCCAGCCTGATCTACAAAGCGAGTCCAGGACAGCCAGGGCTACATAGGAAAAGCCTATCTTGAAAAATAAAACCAACCAGCCAAACAACAACCAAAATTTTCCCAGGTAACAATATAGTTTCTTTTTAAATTTTAGTTTAATTTATATATTTTATGTGTGTGAGTGTTTTTATCTTGAATTCTATGTATGCTTTTCTCCTAATTATGTGTGTGCCATGTGTGTACCTGGTATCCGAGAAGGCCCAATAATGGCATCAGATCCCTTGAAACTAGAATTGTAGAATGTTGCTACCTGGGAGTCAAATTCTGATCTCCTGCCAGGAGCAGCAAGTACTCCACTGAGCCATCCCTCTGCCCCTGTCTTCGTCAGAGGAAGAAGAGACACCATGACCACAGCAACTCATATAAAAGAAAACATTTCACTGGGGCTGGCTTACAGTGTCAGAGGTTCAGTCTGTCATCGTCACGGCAGGAAGCATGGTGGCACGCAGGCAGGCATGGTGCTGGAAGAGCTGCAAATTCTACATCTCCATCCACAGGCAGCAGGAAACCGTGTGCCACACCAGGCTTGAGCACAGGAGACCCCAAAGCCCACCCCCACAGTGACACACTTTCCCCAGCAAGGCCACACCTCCTAGTAGTGCCACTCCCTATGGACCAAGCGTTCAAACACAGGAGTCAATGAGGATCATACCTATTCAAACCACCACAGGTCTCTAATATTTTTCTAAGTTAGTAAACGAAGCAATGTTTCATTAAGGCATCTTCCTATGCATCTGTCTTTATACTTTGCTCTAATTCATCCCTCATTCATTTCACTTTTATCTATCTATCTATCTATCTATCTATCTATCTATCTATCTATCTATCTATGTTTTTTGAGACAGGGTTTTTCTGTGTAACAGAGCCCTGATTGTCCTGGATTCACTTTGTCGGCCAGGCCAACCTTGAACTCTGTGTGATCCATCTGCCTCTGCCTCTGAGCGCTGGGATTAAATTGGTGTGCTGCCTTGCCTGGCTCCATTTTACTTTTTATTTCAAGAGAGGATCTTTCTAAATTTCCCAGGCTGGCTTTGAATTTACCCAGTAGCCCAAATACCAACTCCGACTGCCTCAATCTCCACCAGGTCAGTGCCACCAGGTCATTCTAAATTCAAACATTTGGAGCTGGAGAAATGGCTCAGCAGTTAAGGGCACCAGGTGCTCTTCCAGAGGACTCAGGTTCAATTCCCAGCATCCACATGGCAGCTCACAACTGTCTGTAACTCGTTCCCATGGATCTGACACCCTTGCACAGACATACATGCAAGCCAAACACCAATGCACATAAAATAAAAAGTGTAGAAAAACACCTGTGTGGTATATGTTCACATGTGTGTGGGGGTTCATGAATCCCTGCGTGAGTACAAGACCAGGAGAGGACACCATAATCTACCCTGTTTTTCTATGATGGGGTCCACTATTGAACCCGGAGCTGGGCTGGCAGCCAGCAATCCCAGTGAACATGGCCTATGCCAGTAATTCCAGCACTTCTCCCCCATGAGGGAGAAGTGCTTCCTGGTTTATGATTGCCAGGCCAGAGAACTTCTGGTTATTCCTAACTGTGATTGATTGATGCTACAACCAGCATTCTGGCCAACTACCTGCTGCCAAGGTCAAAGATTGCTATTATACGGGAAGAGTCTGTTGACTAACTCACTTCCTTTCAAAGGAACCTTGAGCAAACAATCGGTGAGAGGAGGTTGAAAAGAAAACACATGGGGTACATGTGTGGCTCTGACATATTTAGCTGAAGGATGGTAAGGGCCATTGCGCCTTTCCCAACTGCTGCTGTTATTCTGAACACACACACACACACACACACACGTAATGACCTTCATTTTCTTTGCGGTTGGGGCTTAGGGAATGGAGAGACAGAGCAGCACTTAGGAGAATGTACTGCTTTTAGAAAAGGCCTGAGTTCAGTTTTCAGTAAGCACACAACCAACTCCAGTTTTAGGGGGATCTGATGCCCTCTTGTGGCCTCTGGCAGCAACTGCACTCACCTACACAAGTCTCCCCCACCCCAGCACCGTGATTTAAACTTGTTTTTATGTGCGTGAGTGGTGCTGCTTGCACGTGCGCATGTGCACCGCATGCATATGTGATGCCTGGCGCCTGCAGAATCCAGAAGAAGGTGTCCGATCCCTCGGAAGAGGCATTACAGACGGTTGTGAACCACCACACGGATGATGGGAAACAAACCAAGATCCTCACTAGGAGCAGGAAGTGCTCTTAACCACCAAACCATCTCTTCAGATGCCTCAAATTATTCGCTTAGTGTGGGGGAGCCTCACGTATACCGTAGTGAGGTCATACCTTTGTGGAGGTCAGAGGATAACTTGCGGGGGGGGGGGGCTGGTTCTCTCCTTTCAGCATGTGGGTGCCAGGGTCATAGCTCAGGCCATCAGGTGTGGAGGCATGCCCTTTACCTGCCAAGCCATCTCACTGGCCCATGTGTGTGCGTGGGTACATATGTATGTGTGTGCAGTACGGAAGGCACAGGTTGTAACTTCATGTATTCCGGGAGAATGAAGGAATTGGCTTTCTGAGGGGGTTGTCCGGGTAACCCTGTCAGTCGGCAGGATCGTGTGTATTCATGGCAGACCATGAAGTGCACACGCACTTTAGACGGGCGTTTTGCTTTTCCAGTGTTAAGACCTGTGGCAACCCAGAGTATGTTTGCTATTTTCTCAGAACGGATTTTCCTCAAAGCAGATCTACGCATCACTGACCAGAGAAGAGGAGAGGTAGTGAGGGAGGAAGCCTAACTAATTACTTCAGACATTTCCAGTTGTGACGCATTTCGCCCCTCCCCCAAAGGGCTTAGCTGGCTAATAGTATTACACAGGATGTCTGCAGTGACGCTTTTAATCATCTTAAGGGCCTGTTTACTTCTGTGAGCCAGAATTTCACCTCTCTCAAGAATGTGTTTCTAAATGAACGTGGGACAGATGAGAAATAGAAGGCAAAGCAAGCCATCGCTCGGAAACAGATGCTGCCTAAAGGAAAAGGTGGCAGCCTACAAATCCAGAACTGACAGGTGTATCATCTGGCCTTCCCACTCATTCTTTCTGCACAGCGGGTGCTGACTTTTCAGGAAGCAACTGAAGTCCCCTCCCAGGAGCCTGATGTGAAAACTTCAGTTAATAATGCTAGCACTGACGCTGAGTGCGGGTGGCGCACGAACGCCTGTAATCGCAGTACTCAGGGAGGCAGAGGCAGGCAGATGGATCTCTGTGAATTCAAGGCCAGCCTGGCCTACAGAGAAAGTTCCAGAACAGCCAGGATTACATTTAAAAAAAAAAAAAAAAAAAAAGACCAACATGAGGGGTTGGGCAGATGGCTCAGTGCTTAATAGAACTAGATATTCTATTAGTATCTAGTGCTGGTTTGATCCCCAGCACGACTATTGGTGGCTCACAAAACTCTGCTACTTAGATCCTAGAGGATCTGATATTATCTCCTGGCTTCTGCAGATAGTAGGTTATGTTAAAGTGTATACACGTGTAAGTGTGGGTGCGCGCGCACGCGCACACACACACACACACTCACATACAAAAATCTAAAGACCAATAAAATTGTGGATACTATCCCAGGAGGGTTGGTTTTGAAGAGCTCTTCTAAGCTCAAAAAAATGTTGTTTTGCCTCAGGCTGAGCCTAGAGAAAGTCCACAACTGCATCCTAGCCAGACCAGAATAAACCTTAAGATGCTCTGGCTGAAACTATAGGAGCTCAGGATACTATTTCGGAGGGTTCCACCCACTAAGAGCAATCTCTGATACTCAGGATACTGCTTGTGACTCGTGGTAATTCACGTTGTAAGATTTTTTTTTAATGGTTTGTTTCTTTTGTGTGCATTTGGTGTTTTGCCTGCATATTTGTGTCAGGGTGTCGGATCCCCTGGAAATGGAGTTACCAGACAGTTGTGAGCTGTCATGTGAGTGCTGGGAACTGAACCTGGGTCCTCTGGAAGAGCAGCAAGCACTCTTAACCACAGAGCCATCTCTCTGACCCTCTCACACTGTAAGATCCGTCCCTCAGCAAAATGAGTCCCCTGGAGGTGGGTATAGCTGTCACCAAGCCTGATGACTTGAGTTTGATCCCCAGAACCAACACCTGAAAGTTGTCCTCTGACCTGTACACACATCCTGACGTGTGAACATGCCCACGCAGACACACAATAAATATAACAAAAAAAAAAAAAAGCAACAGAAGTGGAGTTCTGTAAGAAACTCTATGCCTTCTGTACTCTTTCCTAGGCCTCATCCATAGCTAAGTGCCCCAAGGGAATCATTTTTAAAGTAAGTGCATTATGTAATATATGAAGTCCCTTCTAAGTTCCCATAGCCAAAATGAAAGCCAGACCGGGTAAAACCACCCTTCGTAAAATAGCAGCACATGATCGCCACCTTGTGTCAAGGAGCCTTCATTACACCCCAGAGCCTCACGCCAAAACAAAACAAACCCAAAACACAAATTACAGAATATAGCTTTATTTATAGAATCTTACAAATAAAACATTTACAGTCCACATGATATAAGTTACTTAATTTCTAATTCCTCTCATAACACCTGAGTTATTTAAAAAAAATACTGTGATGGAACTGTAAAGGGAACTATGAATAAAATCCGGTTTTTTGCAAAATATCACCCAGCTCATCTGAATCTCTTTGGAAGAGGGTTCATTAAAACTGGATCCTAAGAGATCCAGAGAAGTCTTCTAAAACCCAGAGTGAAGGGTTACTGAGGGAGGCTCCCCCTGCTGACACCAGACACTAAATATTGGAGGGCAGGGATGGATGACAAAAGGTGAGGTCAGGAATGAAGTGTGCGGTGACAGAACCCTATGGGTGGCTAAGGGCTCCTCTGTGTGACAAGCACTTTCCTTGCTAGTGTTAACAGGAGACAGTCGCTACGGGCAGTATGGCCAGGGGAGAAAGTCTGCTCGACTACTCACTACCCCTTAGAGTTCTAATATGTACAGATGCTTAAAACAGCAAGTTCAACTCTGTAAGTCAAAAACAAGTCAGCGGCAACATTTTCAGCTCATGGGGTGAATCTGTTGCCAACAGCAATGGGTCATCAGCTGGACCACTGGAGCATGGCCCCATACCCCGCCTGGGTCTGACTGATGCCGGCCTTCTGCTCTGAAGAAGCCCCAGAAGTTCCCTTTAAAGGCAGCCTCCTGCACAGGACAGTTCTCGAGTTGACGTGTGCACGGCAGGTGCTCTATCTCATCTTGAAGACTATTTTTAAGCTCTTATAAACAAAGTAAGCCACTGTCCTACTCCAGCATAAAGGGTATTTAAGAAATAACAAGATCTAGGAGGGATTCTAAAATTAAAAATATATTACACGAACAAGGTTAAGCAGAATCTTTCGATCTTTGTGGGGGATGGAGGAGTATTGGGAATTAAATTCAGGGTCTCTCACACACAGTAGGCAAAAGTTCTATCACTGAGCCACAGCTTTGGCGCTAGTCTTAATTTTTATATTTGTGTCTTCATTTTGTCTCGCTGACCCAGGAGCTCCATATGTAGCCCAGACTGGCCTGCCATTCAGTACGAAGCCTGGGTTGATGTAAAACTTGAGCCGCCTAAATGCTGAGACTTCAGGTGTGAGTCACCACGCCCAGCTCAGCCTGAGATTTTGAGTGTCAGTTTTTTCTATCTCGTGAAGCAGTTGAAGGAAAAAGGAAACAGAAAAGATAGAGACTCATCTTCAAACGATGACGAAGACTGTGACAGTAACATAAAAGCTTAGGTTCTAACAGTGACAGAATTGGTTCTTTGGTAAAACTGGACCCTAATCTTACCAGGACTGGCCCTGACATTCAGTCTAGAACCTTGATTGCTCAAGTTTCCTCTTCCTCCTACCTCTTCTCACAGGCAAGAGGTAAGAGCCGGAGAGAAACTGAGCAAATACATAAGTTTCTCCAGTGGTGTTGTCAGGGTTCCCAATTTCAAGCATGTCTCCCCAAGAAGAAGAAGAAGGAACATCTATGTATGTACATATACATGTGTTCATATATATATGTACATATATGTTGTTATATATATATACACATATATATTAGATATATGCTGCTTTTAACGGACAGTTTCCCTGTGGTTAGAACAGACTCAGGCGTTGGAAATGAACCAGTACTGTCAGTCATGCAAACAACAGCCCCGGGGATGTGATTGTGGGCACCACTAAGAAAGGCTCCGGGAGAGACTGGCTCCCCAAAGTGGCTAAGGAATCCACATATCAATATGATAATAATAAATTAATTCACGTAGTGAACCTGGAGATGAGCTCCCCTGGAAGCCAGAGTTCTGAGGGGGGAGGCTCCACAGTGCCTGAGGGCTGGCCAGTGGTGTGAAATGACAAGCAGAACCATCTGCTTTTCTGGACCAAATGAAAGCAATTTACACTCAATTCAATTCAGGATCCGTTCTCTGGAATTGTCTGGGACCAGGGAGGAAGTGGTAGCTAGACAGTACCCTTTAAAACCCACTGGCAGCAATGACACCTGCAGCCCTTACCTCAAGGTTTGACCTCAGGGTCCACAGTCCCTTGGTATTCAGCTATTATTTCCGAAGTTAGCAAGTCCTAAGTTTGGCCCGCACCGACTCCATTTCTGATTACCTTTGTCACAATAAGGCATAAACAACCGTGTACCCATTTTATGAGTCAGGTCCTACTTGGCAGAAGTCTTTTGCCAGGGGAGACTAATTTGTGCAATTTCCCCTCTAATGCAAACATCTTAGATGTGCTCTGAATTGTGCTCCTGGTGAGGCATCTAAAAAGTATCTAGAAAAGAGAAGCCAATAGGTAGGTGTGAGAATCAGGGCAAAGCTAACGGATTTGGGGTAGACCTCTTGTGACTCCAGATGCTGCACACAGCCAACAGGCAGCATCCTAATGGAAACCAACAAGCACCAAGGAGACAGGATATCCGCCACTAGTTCTATTTCCTTCTCACTCAAGATGATCCCCTGCCTCCCTACCTGCCCTACTCATTGGCTTGGAATGTCAGCCTCTTTCAGAAGACAGTTATCAGTCTGAAAAAACAAAAACAAAACCAACCAACCAGGATTCTTGTCTTCTGCTCTTTCTCTGTAAAAACACGAGAACCTATGGCAAGATGGGCCAACCTGAAGTCCAAGGTACACACATTTAGAATCACAGGCCCCAAAGCTGGAGGCCACCCTGATATTTCTAACCAAACCATGACCACTGACTTTCATTTTTACATTGTAAAATAAAATAGTCCACGTCTCTCAGTGCGTCTTCCAAGAGACAGAGACGAGGGTAACCAGGAGGAATAGGGAAGTAGGTCCTACGTGTGGCATTTCAGTTCCAGAATCATCAGTGGAAGGGGGTCAGGGAGACAGTTTGAGGCACTACCTAGAGATTCCCAGGACAGCTTCTTCCTAGGACAGAGCATTTTGAAACAGCTGACATCTGGATGCAGGCGGGATGTCTGTACCAGTTTTTAGAGAACTGCCTCTACCATGATGCTTCGTGGATACTGAGTCTTCAGGCCAGGGAACGGATGGCCCAGAGCCCGATGTCCAATGCCACCACCTCCCAGAGGGCAGGGCCCTACCCTATCTGAATCTGCCCTGAATACATTGTAAGGACCAGCATGATGGAGAAACCGGTTAGGAGGCCAAGATTCTGGATGACAAAGGGGACCAAGAAGCTGTCCTTCCTCTCGTCCTCTTGGCAGACCTCATTCATCTCAGGGAACTGAGAAAGGACAGAAAGACGAGAGAGTTAGAGATTCCGTTATCATCTTACCAATCATGGTGATCGGGGCAAGTTATGGTTTGAACCCACCCCCACCACCCTCCAATTTCAGGTGGTGTTTTTGGAAGTTCTGGAGACTTCTCTAAAGGAAGTAAGTCCCTAAGGGCATGATCTTCGGTCATTCCCTGTAGCTCTCAACAATAGGACTGCCAAAACAAGACCTGAACAATTCCACACCAGGTGACATTGTAGCACTGACTAGGGAACCTCTCAAAGCCCCACCCCTAAGTGAAGAGTCATAGACAATTAATGACTGCTCAGTCAGGGAGAAATCAAGTCTTCCCCAGAAATGAGCCCTCCAGTTGGCATCCAGTATACAAGTACACACAAGCAACAGTAAATGAACTCAGCAGTTTGTATGTGTATAAGAGATATGTATTATACATCTCTCAATAATTGAGAGAAAGGCTATGAACTTGAGAGGGAGCACAGGAGGAGTTGGAAGGGAGAAGGGGTAATGATGTAAAAATAGTACTCAGATGAGATTCTCAGAAAAAAAAAATTAAAACTTAAAAAAAAAAAAGACATAAATACTGTTACCATTATTTTGTGGTAAACAGCTTATAAGTAATGTTCTTTCTTCCTTGTTTACTTTTTGTCTACATATTACACCTTTCCTATCAGATTTAAATAAGGACCCTAGGCTGCGAACGATCAATTTTCTTTAATCAAACGCTAACACACAGAGAGAGAAAGAGAGCAAAGTTACCCCTTTAAAACCCAGTGACTTGCTGGGTGTAGTGGTTCACAGCTGTCTGCCCGGCACTTGGGAGGCTGAGGTAAGACTGCAGTGACTTTCAAGGCCAGCCTGGGCTAAAAAGTGAGACTCTTGTCTCAAACAAACACCAAGGAGAAACCCTACTGCTGTCTCGAAAATGTTCTATTATTATGTTATTTTAGATTCTTAAAACTTTGTTGGAGGTGTAGAGGCATTCTGCCTGCATGTGTGTTTGTGTACCACATGGGCGCTTGGGCCCTTGTAGGACAGAAGAGGTCCAGTGCCCTGGAACTGTAGTGGCAGATGCCTCTAAAGCACCATCTGGGTGCTGGGAATCAAACCTGGGTTCTCTTTAAGAGCAGCCAGTTCTCCTAACAGCTAAGCCATCTTCTAGTCCTGGATTGCTACATCTCAGATCAGTGAATGGTATTAAGAGACCTCAATAAAGCTGTTATTAAAAACAATACTGTGGGCTGGCGAGATGGGTCAGGATGAAAGAGTACTAGCTGTCAAGGCTGAGGACCTGAGTTCCATCTCAGGAACACACAAGAGAACCGGCTCTCACAAGCTGTTTTCCAGGAGAATGAATATGCACCCATACAAAGATCAGTGTTTAAAAAAATAAATAAATAAAAAACAAACATCCTTTAGCTGCCCTGCTACTTAAGAGTAGATCACAAACCACGGCACACTTACCATATCAGCTAGGGCAATGTACAAAAACATTCCTCCAGCCAGGGCAAAGATCCAGTTTGCAGAGAAGTGACTGCCAGCCAGGATGCCAAAGGCCAGACCCACGTAGCAGCAGCACGCAGAAAGGAAGTTGAAGAATAGAGCCTGCTGGATGCTCATGCCAGCATTGAGCAGGATAACAAAGTCTCCTACAACAGGGGGGAGAGCAGGGGGGAAGTGAGTCAGGATGCAGAGCACTAAGGAAACGCATGCTCCAGCTAGGGCTGAAGCCCACGTGCATTCAGACCCCAGACTCAGGCTGTCCCGGGACAAAGGCACCTCCATCTTCCAACTCTGGCGATGGCCTCCCAGCACAGGGGCTGGAAATAATTCATAGGAAAGTATGTAATTAACCAGCAGTGGCCTCATTGCTCCCTACCTAGAGGCCGGAAATAATTCACCAGACTTTAAAAGTAGATGACCAACTAGCAACGGCCTTGTTTCTTTTTCGACTGATGGTGAAATAAAAATAGCTCCCTCTCTCCCAATGGATGGCATGCTCAGGAAACAAAATTAGAGAGAGGGAGAAGCTAAGTCACAAGCCAATAAATTCCAAAGTTAGGACTCCAAGTTATGACTGAGTCTTGAGACGTGATAAAACTACGAACATCCTTAAGCTCTGGCTTTTCTGCTTCATTCACCTGCCACACTATGACAGAATCGCAGCTTCTACAAGATGAAAAGGACGTTAAGAGATGATCGTCACTGAGTACCCAGAAGAGTGTGTGGCACCTGGTAAGTCCTTTTCAACATCTGTTTGCCTATGATCCCCTTGATGATTCTAAAGGCAGGTGCAGTTATCAATCATGCTATACAGGTGGGAGAACTAAGCCACGGTCCATGAGGCTCACGGGATAAAAGTCTTCTTACAAAAAGCTCCATCATTCTCAGCTCTGCTCCACTCAACTGTTATAAATGGAAGAGTCAGACGGAACGCATTTGAGATGGTGTGTTAATTCAATGAGTGCTGCGGTGGAGGAGGAGGCAGCAAGGGATGAGACACAAGAAGTGTCTCACACAAAAACCCAGACAGCTGACACAGTGGGACACTCACCCAGCTCGTGCGGGAATTCCTCACAGAGAATGGCCACTGATGTACTGATGCCTTGGAAAACAGACACAGTGAAGGAGGCACCAATAGCCAGGCCATCGATGAAATTGTGGAGACCATCGCTCAGGGTGATCATCCAGGCCAAAGTACCGATATCAGAGTATCGGACCCCTTTGAGCCAGTAGCAAGCACTCTGGGATGCCTGCAGATCCTATGAGAAAGCACATCCCAGTGGACTTCAGATTACAGAGTGAATTCAGGTAAGCCTGACTCACAAAGGCCATGGCTTCCTAGAGCCTCCCCCAGGAGCTGCCGGCTACTGACCTGCACGGACATGGAGCCTACGATGACCTTCTCATCTGCGCCCAGTGTCTTGCCGTCCAGCTCACTGTTGCAGTGCTGAGGAATCATGTGGTCCAGGTCCCCATTCTGTAGCTTTTCTGTCACACCCTCCTCCTGGTCCTTCTTGGAAGGATGTGTCTCAGAGGTAAAATGGTTATGTCCATGATGGTGCTACAGAACAAAAGGAATTGGCCAAAGCCACGGGCCAACACAGCGCCGGCTTAGAAGAAGCAAGCTTAAGACAGGAGAAGATCTTATTCCTACATCTAAAGAAGCTAAGCAAGCCACACATAGGGATATGAGGAAAACTACTCTCTTCTATAGTGAGAATGCCAAACGTGCCCTGCCAAGTGCCCTCACACACTGCTGCACCTTGCCAACCCGTGTCAGCACTTTCTTGACGCTGAGAGTTTTCCCCCTAGACATTCCATCGCAACCAACTGGGTCTCACCTCGTTTTTCTGCTTCAGGAGCATCTTCAGGATCTTCTCTGTGAAAAAGAACAGGTAGAAACCCCCAAATACCACTGCAGACTTGGAGACATAGTTGTCCTGGGGGCTGAAACCAAAAGCCTGTGGACACAGGAGGACACAGTGAGTTTAAGTCAATGAACCTTGGTCACTCCCTCTCGCCTGCTTACCACTCTCTCCGCTCTAGGAAAAGAGGTAGCCTGGGAGCTCTGCTGTCTGCCCATTCTCTTGCCAGCAAAAACCCTGCCTTGACATTCTCCTGATTCGCCAGTACTAGCCTGGGTGTGCTGGGTATTCTCTTAACACAAAGGACAGGCCATGTTTTGGATTTTCTGATTCTGGGGTTTTGAACTAGGACCTTGTTCATGCTAGGCGATCACCCTACCACTAAGCTACACCTCCAGCCCTTGGGGTTTTATTATAGGTATTTTAGATTTACTTTATTTTTACTTATGTGTATGTGTCTCTCTGTGTGCGAGTGTGCACGTGGGTGTCTGAGGAGGCCAGAAGAGGGCCTGAAACTAAATTTGTAGGTAGCTGTGAGAAACTCTGGTCCTCAGAAAAAGCAGCAAGCATTCTGGACTGCAGAGCCATCTCTACAGCCTGGAGCTGAAAAAAAAAAAAAAAAAGTTTCTACATTTTTGTTGTTGTTGTTGACCTGTTTACATATCGGATCTTAGTCCATAGCCCAGGCTAGCCTTAAATTCACAGCAATCTCCTACCTCAGATTCCTAAGTGCTGGGATTATAGGCAGATGCTACCATGCCCAGCCTTTTCTGTCTTTCATTCTTTCTCTCTTTCTTTTCTTGACTAGGTCTCACTACATAGACCAAGCTGTTCTCAGACTCACAGATGTCAGCCTGCCTCTACCCAGCAAGTGCTGGGGTTTTCTCCTTTTAATGAGGACACTATCTTTTTTTCTGTCAGGACTCAGATAGACAGCACTCAGTCAGCAAAGTCCACATTTAAAGGGAGGCTACTTGCATTTATTTTTGCCTCATCCAGTGTCCTTGGTTGATCTGCCCATAAATACAATGGGAAGTGGTTTAGTTACAATTTCTAAAAGGAGAAATCTGTTCTGGTTCCACAGCAAGAATTGCAGCATCGTCCTGACCACAGAACCTTGAAAGGACCACAAACCAAAAAAAAAGCAGGCTATGTCCCTGCAGGCATCAATCTTGGAGTGGTTTAAAGCTAGGCTTAGTTACACACACCTGCAGTTTCCAGAGCTCAGGAGGATGAGGTGGAAACCCGGGAATTTGAGGCCAGCCTGCCCAGCAGGTTCCATCTCTTTAGAAGATAATAAAGAATGGAGTGGAGGGTATGTTGCTTTGAGTTCTTTCTGGAAACTTCACTTAATTATGTAAGGAAGGTGAGACAGGATTCACTGACACAGAAGACAGGAGTAGCCAGAAGACAGGAGTAGCCAGAAGAGCTGCCCTAAGCTCGGCTCATGGTTAAAGGCTCAATTCCTGGCACTCAGGAGGCTGAGGCAGGACAACAGACAGTCTGAGACCAGGTAGTTTATTCACTGTGTCAAAAACTAAACTCCAGCTCTCTCTGGAAGAGGATACAAACAAGACCCTCCTGAAGGGGAACCCCAAAGTACTTCAAAGGCAAGGGCTTCCTCTCCAGGTGTATGAAGCAGTGTACTCGGTCATAGCACTAGCATTGGCTTCTGAGAGACCTGGAGGGCAAATGCTAAAGAAGCCCTGCATTCAGGTCTGTGCTCCTGGAGAAGAGGTGTACCCTGGAAGGAAAAAAAAAAAGTGCTGGAAAAGAGCCAGGAGGTGTGTGGGGAGGGGGGGGGGGCTGGGGGGTGGTCAGGAGCACAGGACTTGTCAGGCCTGGGCTCTGGGCTCAGGGCAATGATCACCAGTATAGGTCTGACTCTGCGGGTTAAAAAAAACAAAAAAACAAAACAAACAAACAAAAAAAAAAAAAACAAAAAAAACCTCAGTTGACAGATATCACAGTTGCTCCACTACGAACACAAAACAATACTGTGGAAAACAGTGTTCTCAGAAGCATGTGAGCTCGCCTCTTGCCTTTGCTCAGGCCTGCCAGACCACCTACAGTGAAACACCTTGTGCTTATTATAATTAATGGGTCTACTGAAGGTATCTCACTAAATCAGATGAACTGTCTCCAAAGCTGACTAGCCAGGCTTCAAAACACTGGCTCCCTTCTCTTCAGTGGAAGATCACCCACACAAAGGTGCCATAGACGTAATGTGTGTCCTTCAGATTTCCTCTGCCCTCAAAACTCCCTACCAAAGAGAACTGGGTTTTTACTGAGAACTGTGGATTCTGTTGTGGTTCTATTTCTCTGAGCTGACGCCTCATACTGAGAGCCAGGGCTACACTAGCTTGCTTGCTTTCCTTTTTGCTTTCCTTTTTTTTTTTTTTTTTTTTTTTATTAAAAAATATATATTTGTGTGTGTGAGTGTCTTTCCTGGATGTACACATGTGCCTGGTGCTTGCAGAGGCCAGGAGAGGGCATCAGATCCTCTGGAACTGGAGTTACAGTCTGTAGGCGCCGTCTGAGTGCTGAGAAGCAAACCAGAACAGCCAGTGTTCTTAACCACTGAGCCATCTCTCCAGTTCCAAGTTACACTCAACAGTTCCAGCATCTTGGAGGTGCTCACAGGCCTGCAGGGTCGACCCTATTCTTTATCATTCCATACAAAGAACAGAGAGGTGTATGGCTGATCTACATGCAGAGTCTGGAGATGGTAAGGATGGGATTTCAACCTCATCAACCTCTCCTAGCGCCTGCCTTGGTCCTCACTTTACTTTGCAAACAAAAGGATCCTGGGGACTAGTCCCTGTGCCTTCCACGAAAACAGAGAGTCCTTCTCCTGTGCCTACTGTCGCCTAGCTGTCAGAGGGTGCTTTGGGTCAAGTGCTGCAGCTTGCCATACCTCAGGGATGAGCTGGAAGAGGGCGTTGGAGTAGAGCGTTCCAATCGCCAAGGCTATGAAGTAGAGCAGCAGCCTCTTGTAAAAAGTCTTCTTCATGAAGGGCACCACGCTGGCCCCCATGAGGGAGCAGAGGGAGATGACGGTAACGCAGAGGAGACCGTACCCCCATACTGCCAGCCCACCCCGGACAGGGAGCAAGGCAACCACCACGAGGGAAAGGGGGTTGGAGAGGAGAGTTGTGGGTATTAACGGAGGAACCCAAAAAGAAAAACCAGAGACAAGTAGGGAGGGAGAGAGAGACATAGGAAATTTGTTAGTGATTCAAGTCTGATGCAATTTCCTTTAATCAGTGCAAGAGGTATGAGGAATTTGAGGTGGTCTCAGAACCCTGTGACTACTGCCCCTGCTCCTGAGTTGGCCTGAGCTGTACCTGCCAGCTGGTATGACTGACAGACAGGGCAGGATACTGCCTCATCCCATACACACATACAGTGTGGGCTCCGGCCCGGTACAGACTTTGGACTCCAGGTCTTTAACAGGACACCAAAGCCACTGGGAAGAAAATGTTTGGTGCGTCACTGGCTTTGCTTCTGCATATTTAAGCCACATCTCAGAGACGCATTACATTACCCAAGGATGGTGCAAGATAGGACAAAGTGGTGTATAGGGCAAGAAGAAACACAGAATAGGCAAGACGCGCTTGCCCATCAGATTTGGTTCCCAAACAGTTGTGTTTGTTCCCATTTGCTCTGAGAGGGGCCCAATGTAGAAAGCAGAGTTCCAAGACCAACTCACTATAAAAATTTACTTCAAATGCATTTTCCAAGATGACACGCTCTGGGTTGTGAGTATGGCCCTCAGGAGGGGGCAGGCAGTACAGAAATGTACCAGGATGACAACCCTCGTGTGACCTGAAAGGCTGGGGTCACGGACAATGACAGTAGTCCCAATCAAACAGGCAATGAAACATTTCAAATCCTTAAAAAAAAAAAAAAAATTAGTAAATTCAATGGCAGGAGCTGAAAAAATAGCCCAAGATGAGGCCTCCCTTGGGAAGAACTTTCTAGAGCCATGTGGAATTTTGAAACTGTTAGGGAGCTAACCTTCCCTCATGACAAAGGAGGAGTAGATAGGGGATGGCACCTCACACGGAAGCTTTCCTCTGTCAGTCTCTCGGTTGAGGAGAGCCACCATGATGTGAGTTTATGAAAGCTTTCATCATACCAAAGAGATCAACCAAGCAGCTACACAACATTTCTCCAACAGGAGCATGTGCCTGAGCTGAAAAGGTTGGCAGACTGTCATCTTGGATCTTATTTTTGCAGCTCCTCGGTGATGATGATTAAAAAACCAAAATTACTGGACATTTAAAAGCAGTGGGGTGAGTAGACCAGGAAGTCAGACCTGTGAGGGAACGATCGAGATGCAAGGTGTGAATGAATGAGCTTCTCTTTCAAGCATTGCATTTGGGTTTTTTTGTTTTTTTTTTTGGTGGGCACAACCTATTTGCTAAGTTGCCCAAGCTGTGTTCCTCCTGCCCCAGATTTCCAGGTGCTGCCACAGCTGCCTTAATTAAAACCAGGCTCATGCTTTTGTGGCCAGTTCTACACAGATCCACAGCAACCATAGGTGAGCGACCCCAGGATCCCCCTTAGAAATCAGGGCCTGCCTGGTACATTGCATCCACAAATTGCAACTTTGCTTTGGACTCCTATAAATGGGGGCCCTGGGAGGCAGTGAAAAGAGATTCCCCAAGAGGGGACACAAATGGTAGGAACCTTGCATCTGATGTCACCTGAAGAGGTCAGGGGCTAACCTGAGTGAACAGAGGCCTGAGAAATGTTATTGGAACCCCTAATATGAAGAGTGAATTCATTTTTTTTCGGGTGACAGTTGCTGAGGGCCTCAGAGCATAGAGGGAGAGTGTCGGCCTGGGGCAAACTCGGCTGGGGCAGCCTGGGAAAAGTGAGCGCGCGTCTGTTCTACTGCACCTCAGGGATGAGCTGGAAGAGTGCGTTAGAGAGCAGCGTTCCAATGGACAGGGCGATGAAGTAAGTGAGCACACGGCTGAAAAACGCTTTCTCCGTGCATGGCAGGACCAGGACTCCCAGAAGAGAGGCCAGGTTAATCAGTGAGACACTGAGGAACCCAAAGCCCCACACTGTGGAGGAACAAGAACAGACGGGGGCCTCCATTACTGAGGGTGAGCACTTGTGCTGCTGACAGTGATCTGGGCACACGGAGATCCAGCAGCCCCTCGGGAAATGTCTGGGGGGCCGTCTCTTGCTGGGGAAGCCTCAGAAAGGCAGTGTCAAGGTTGCTATCTGAGCAGCTTACCTTTTGAAGGAACAGACCGGAGACTCAACATGGCAAAGGGAATAGCATGCGTTAGACAATACGTGTACTTATGATGACAACACGTTATGTCTAGTAGCCCTTGCTGGCTAGATAGGACTTTAGAAGGACAGTCAAGGACTTACCCAGACAGGGTGAGTCCACTCTGGCTAGAGGGGAGGTACTAGGAGACAGGGGATGATGAAATAGCCAAGGAAGGTCCTAAAGATTGGCACTCTTCGAGTTTAATGAAAACAAAGGGTAAGTAAGAAACATATTCACATGCTGGCCAGGACAGGGTCTGGTGATGTTGTGTAACAGACTGGTGCACACATCAATTATCAAAACCCACCACCATTCCATTCCCCCTTTTCTCCTTGCTTACCTTCAATGGCGCTTGGCTTGCCCTCCTCTGTCTGCTCATTTTCCTTGGTCGTTTGGTTTTCTGAGGTGCAGGCCTGGGAATCCAACTGCTGGAGAATGGTGGGGCAGAACTCCTGAAACTCACTCATCCCGATCTGAGACTGCTCACTGAAATTGTGGGCAGCAAAGAGATCTCCAGAGCTAAAGCACTGGAACGAGAGGAGGGGCAAAAAAGGCTCTTAGAATCTGCCCTGCAGGACTCAACCATGCAAGGACCTCAACCCTCTGAGAAATAAAGAGAAAACAGACACAGCCAAATTGCAGAGAATCTGGAGACCCATCTCCAGGGATGAGAGTAAGGAAATCCCCACTTGAAAACCTGGTTTGAATCTCACATCAGCTACCATCATGGCAAGTGCTTAGTGTACACAACTATAAATGGTTGGTGAAAGAGTTTTGGGAACGATCAGATTCCAAGTGGGACCTTAACCTCCACTACTTGGGTGGCTGAAGCAGGAGGATTGCAGCCTCAAAGGATGCCTGGGCTGCAAAGCAAATTCAAACCCAGCCTGCGCTGCTCAGTGGCACCCTGGGAGTTGTAATTCAGGCTAAAGTGTGTGTCTAGGGCGGACCAGGAAGAACTAGGCCCAATCCCACTGAGGGCGAGCCCGGAATGGAGCATAAGATTCCAATCCTGTGACCAGGGTGTGGTTTCAGAAAAGCAGATTCTATCTACACACCTGATAGTAAATTTGGCTGTACTTTACAACAGCCCAGGGAGCTATTCTGCTAAAGTGCAGATTGTAGATAGTTATGCTGGAGCAGGGACCTGTGCTGGTTAGCAGACGGAGGTACCCGTGAACTAGAGAAGTCTTGCATGGGAAAAAGAAATTATGCACACAGGCACGTGTGCTTCATGTACAGAGGGAACCTGTGACATATGCACACATTCATGAAGCCGGGAGAGGACACCGAGTGTCCTGTTTTACTACTCTCCCTGCCTTATTCCCTTGAGACAGTGTCTTATTGAACCTGGATCTAGGCTGGCAGCCAGCAACACAGCACTGGGATCAGAGATATACATGGCTACCCCGCCTTTTCCCTGGGGGCTAGGGATTCAAACTTGGGTCCTCGAGCTTTCAGAGCAAGGGCTCTTATCAACTGAGACATCTCCCCAGCCCACATTGCCATTTTTCTAACTGTGTTTTATTTACAGAAACCACAGTCCTTCTCTGAGTGAGGTTTTACCCAGTCACTCTGCCTCTGAGGGCCAGCCCTCTGGGAATGCTGACAATGTAGGTGTTTAGACCTATAAAGTCAAGGGCTGCGCTCTGTTGCCCCAGAACACTGCTGCAGGCCCTAAGGCCCGTAAGTAAGTATTCTGAACTCAGGCCGGCCACTCACTCACTGCCCACGGCCTCTCCGTCGATGCATGCCACACAGTGCCCTGTCCACTTTCTCCTTCCGACCCTCAGCCTATTCCTCCTTCAGGGTGTGGCTTCAGCATGCCTCAAGCACAAACCATCGACTATTCTGGCACCTTCACTTCCCTGTCTCACAGGCGAACTCCGTAAATATGGTGCATCCCACAAGACTCAATACTTCATTTTCATTCCAGCTAGCTGAGCTCCCTAACTGTGGAATGTGGGTAACCTGCAAAAACAGCCAGTTGCTCTTAACTACCACACTTCCTGACTTGTGTTTCTCCACCTCCCATAAAGCTCAGTATGAGGAACAAAATGGAATATAAGGACTCTCCTGGCTGACCTCTACTGGGCTGTGACAAATAACCCCAGACTCTGAGTAGCTCAGATGATATGGAAGAACCTTTTAGATGAGATGAAAGACTAAACTAGGAAAAGCCCGAGACTAGAGTCTTAGCCTCCATCCCCCAAGCCCCTGTGACACCACTCCCCAAAAAAGCAATTCCTCCTGCATCTGAGGGAACTCTGACGTACATCTGCCATCGTGTGCAAACAGTACACTCCACTGGACGTGCTGTCCTGGGAGCTATGGTTTGCCAGCAGTGACCCAGGTTCAGCTGCAAGCCTTCTGGGGACTGAGGAGGACCTCCTTATTGCCCCCTTATGAGCACAAAACACCATGCGTGTAGCCAGGAGGCCTCACTGGCCAGGCAGAATGTGCTGACCCCAACAAAGGTAAGAGCTGACTGCCACCAAGGCCTACCTGTCCCCTCTTCCTAAGCTGATGGGCCACTCTGTGCCCCGCAGTGTCGACAGAGAGGAGCCCTACCGTGGAGAGGTTCCTGTGTCCTCCCTTGGGCTGGGTAATGGTATCCTGGCCTACTCCCACTTTCAGGCGGTCGAGTAGTTTCTTCAGCTGTGTCAGGGTAAGGCTGTGGTTTTCTCCATGGCGCTCCATGAGGTCTTCCAGGAAAGAAGTGGCACTAAGGGGTGGCATGGCAGCAGAGGAGGCATGAGTCTGGGGGGCTGTTCTCCATATACCAAGCAGCACCAAAAGGAAGCAGCTAGGGAGGGCTGGGTGCAGCAGCTTCATGGTGACCAAGCACACCTAGAAGAACACGAAGCCAGGTTAAGGCGAGCTTCTCTCTCTCTCCCTCCCAACACTCAAGCCCCTGCCAATTCACCGCCCCCACCCCCCTCAGACTCTGAGTAGGATGAGCAACAAGATCTGACTTAGCCTCCCTGTCTACATGTTCTACCTGGCTTTGGAGAAATCCTTTCAAAGGGGTAAAATGATAAGAAAAAGGACATGCCGGGTACTGGGGTGCATGCCTCCCAACACCCAAGAAACAGAGGATCAGGATCAGGAGTTCAGCCACATAGTGAGCTCGGGCTATGTAGGAACCTGTTCCACCTAAAGGGGGGGTGGGGTACGGTGGAGAGCCTGCTTCAGGCGCCCATGCTCCTGTAATGAAACGCCGCGCTGAGGCAAAACTAACATTCTCCCTCCCTTCCCCCACCTCCACGGATAGAGAAAGGGGACTAGCTAGGAAGAGAAAGAGAATCAGTGGAAATGAGACAAGAGAGGGTGCTGGTAGGAGATTAAGATCGCAATGCATATACATCTATAAAAGAATGTCTTAACGAACTGTGTTGTAATGGGTTTCATTGTGCTAATAAAAATTTATTATTTTATGTGTATGGGTGTTTTGGCTGCATCTCATGTCTATGAACCACATGCATACCTAGGTGTCCCCAGAAACCACAGGAGGGTATCAGATCCCCTGGAACTGGAGTTATAGACAGTTGTAAGTCACTGTATGGGTACTGAGGATCAAACCTGGGTCCTCTGCAAGAGCAAACCAGTGCTTTTAACCACTGATCTGTCTCTCCAGCCCCTGATATAAAGTTAAAAAAAAAGAAAGAGAGGAAAAACAAAAGCAAGAGGCCCAAGCTCCATTCCCAGAATCTAAAGTAGACATAAATAGATAATTAAAAACAACGACAAGGCCACGGTTCTAATGAAAAAGCCTTACACACATACTAAAACAATCATGGATTAATAATATCTCAGATTTGCCTCAAATAAGTCAAGGTAAGACATCCAGATAAGATAAAACTGGATTAGGCATGAGTTTCAATATTGGAAACATTTATATACATACATTTAAAATAAATAAAACATTTTTTAAAAAGCCATAGATAAATATTGTATGGTCAACTAAAACCGTATCAATTTCATGAACTATCATGTGGTTATAAGAAAGATGTGGCTATAATATCAAATTTTAAAGCAGAATTATATAATACAGTTAAGAACAGAGAAGGAACAAAGAAAAATAAGAGCTGGCCATGATTTTCCTGTTAATCATTTACTTCCCTTAGTACAGTTATAAATTATCAACAGCAGCAAATATGAGAAGGCACCAGCCAAGAAGAATTCTATTACCGTGATGGTCCTTCCCTGGGGACAGGATCCGGAGGCCTCAGCACATACTGCTCTAACTGTCCAGAGCAACTGCACAGCAGCACCATGACAAAGCAACAGGCCTGCCTGAGCCCTCCCTGGCCCTGCTGCTTATAGACAATGTGCCCTTTGGACAAGTTACTTAACTGAAACACTACAGAATGATCCAGAGCAGCTTACCATAGCCATTAGCATCAAAAACAGCTTGGATTTCCACTCAGCCTTAATTACCTCCATTTTCTCATCTGTAAGGGTGGCACCCACCTCATTGGATTTAACGACCCAAGTGATGGCCAGGCCCTAGCCACTAACTACCTGGACTGAATTACTCAAAACCGGACTCTACCAGTTGAGACTAGCCTGTACTATGTAGTGGGGCAAAAGGAAAAGGGGATGGGTGAGACATGGGGAGGAAGGAAGGAAGATGACATCCCCTGAAAAAAAGAGTAGGGACTACAGCTCAGTCATGGAATAAGTATGGACCCCACATATACAAAATCCCAGATGTGATCCCTAACACTGAAAAAGAAAAGAGAGGCTGGGCATGGTGATTCATGCCTTTAATTCCTTGGGAGGCAGAGGTAGATGGCTCTCTATGAGTTTGAAGCCAGCCTGAGCTATACAGTGAATTCTAGGACAGCCAGAGCAAATAGTGAGACACTGCTTCAAAATAAACCGAACAACAACAAAAAAAAGGGGGAAGAAAGGGGGAGAAGAGAAGAGGAGAGGAATTAGAATGAAAGAAGAGAAAAATTAAAACCAGGCAGACAACAAAAAATCTAAGAATCTGCTTATAATCATTCAAAGACCGGATTACTTTCCGAGGTTTGACTTTCAGCCCGAACATGAGGCTGTCCATGGACTGTCATGAGACCCCCGTAACTGCCTTCACATTCAACTAAGACTCATCTCCTGCACCCTGTCAGTCACATAAGCCACAGCACACCTGAGGAGACTCTGGCTTTGGATCCCACATACTGGACATAAAATATTCTTTACTTGGGAGGCAGAAACAGATTTCTCTGACTTGAAGGCCAGCCTGATGTACTTAGCTAGTTTCAGAACCCTGACTGAAATAAGTAAGACAGGAAGCAAGTAAGTAAGTAATTAAGTAAATTAAGGGTTGCTCTTCAGTGGAACATACTTCCAGCCACACAACTGGAAGGACCAGACGAGGACCAAAAAGGAAGCCTGCAAAACTGTCGTTTTGCAACTCAACACGGCAGCCACCACCATGAACCAGATTACTCTATCCTTTGTGGGGTGGATCTTAGGCAAAAATTAGACTACAACCCACTGTTCAAAGGAAGTGGTTTATCTGGCATGGTAGCTCATGCCATACGCCCAGGACCGGAAAGCAGGAGGATGAGGTCAGCCTTGGCTACACAGTGAGTTCAGGGCCAGCATGGGCTATAGGAGACCCTGTCTCAAAAAAGAAAAATGAAGGGAGGGAAGGAGAAAGGAAGGGTTGGAGCGGGCAGGTGGAGGAGAGAGACAGATAGAAGGGAAGGAGGGAGATAGATTGGCTGTCCCAGCTATGAATTGACTGTTTTCCCACTGTTAACATGGGGGCTGGATGTGTGAGGGGCAGAGGTCTGTCTGAATAGATTTAGTTAAGGAGAGATGATGGGCAGCACCCAGCTTGCCCCTGACCGTCACTCACTGTTCCCTTTTAAAGAAGCTGGGAAAGATGGCCCTACTTAACAGATAAGGGAGCTGGGAGCTGGGGGCTAGGAAATGAGATCTAGAGGCAAACTGAATTTTTCACGAACTGAAGCCTGAATGACATGCAAGCCCTGGTATCCACCGTGGGCTCAGCATGAGGAGAGGGAGCCTGCGCCCAGGAAGCCGTGGCGAACTGCCAATTGCTGTCAGCCCCAGAAGGGACCCTAGATGCAGGTCTGGGAGGAGGGGGGAGTCAGGGGAACTGTCGAGGCGAGGCTGTCTTACAGGGTTTCTACTGTAGAATCCTAGAAGAGAGCTCTGTTCCTACTTCAAATACCTCTCGAATTTCCCTTCAGCAACTTCAGAGCACTATTAAAGAGGAAACAAAAGCCCTTCGTGTGGGCACCACGGCTGATTTTACTTTGGCAGCTCCACCTGGATGGGCAATCAGGTAGAGGTTGGCATTTATGATGGGCTGTTCTTTGGAACCCTTGATCCCTTCCATGGCTTTGAGGGCAGCCTGGAATGCTAGAGATCTGGCGCCTTCTGGCTGTGCCATAATACAAGCCTGGGGCTACTGTGCTGCTCCAGGAAGCCTCTTCCCTTTCCCATGCTGGCATGGCTGTTCGCCCCTCTAGGAGACACTGCTTTGGGTTTTGCAGACAAAGATGATGGATGTCAGGGCAGTCCCTGCAGGTAGAAGACCCAGTGAACCGAGCTCTGTTACCTGGCCGAGCCCTTGAGCTCACCTCACCCAACAGTAAGGGAGCTTAAACATGACTGGGACAGTTGGGAGTCCTTGTCTGGAGATCTAGGAACTGCTGAGGGCACTACAAAGTCAAGTGACTCTGCCTTTAGGTAACCACGAAGGGCGCTTTCTGCTCCGGCAGAGAGTTTTTCTTTTCTTCACTGTAAGTTATTCTTAGAGAGAAAACAGTGTTTATAGAAGACTTTTTGAAGTTAGCCAGGCATGGTGGCTCCCATTTGTAATCTGAGCACTTTGTAATCCGAGCACTTGGGAGGCAGAGGCAGAAGGATTGCTATTGAATCTACGAAACTGAGTTCCGGTCCGGCCAGGGCTACATAGGAAAACACGCGCATGTGCACGCCAAACAAGCAAGCAAGTTAACAACAAAACCCAGGTTCCTTGGAGGAAATGAAGGGGCAGAGAAAACACACACAGGCCTTACCAGCGGTCCTCAATCAGTGGCCTCAGTCCTCCGTCTGGCTGTAAGGGAGGCACGGCTGTCCTACCAGGGAGCTGAGCCAGAAGTATAGGGCAGAGGCAAGACTCCGATGTGTGGCTACTCAGTCCAGGCCCTGCCCATTAAAGAGCCGCTGGAGCTGTTCCCCCTCTGACCACTGGGCTCAGGGTCAGAATAAGTGATTCCAAAGCCTCGGGTCTGTCTCCAAGCACTAAACCTAAGCCTCAGGGGACAGCATGACACTCATCCTGGAATCCCAGAGTGCTGTGATGGACCCTTGCCACCCTCAGGCTCCTAAGTTGGAATCCTGCCGACGGTCACCCCTCATCGGGTACAGAGGCACCTGCAAATGGTGGTTCTGTCTGTTCTGTTGGCCTACTTTTCTGCAGTTCTGTTTTTCTAAGCTTAAACAAGAGAAGGAACACGCTGTTTTCTTGAGGTAACCAGGCGGTAACTTGCCATGAGGTTCAGTCAAGAAGCTGATCACTGAGGAAAAGAGAACAGAAACTTGTAGGATCTTGGGGTGGCCAAGCCTCCCTTCCCTGACACCAGCGGGGCAGGATATCTAGTAATATATACATAAAATAGACATTCAGACACAGACACACTTGCATAGGCTCCAAGACAAACTTGCCCAAGGCCAGAGTGTTTCTGAGGCCACAGAGATGTGTACTTACTACCCTTCCCCACCCTTGTCACATGGAGTAGTTGCTAGGTGAACAAGTCCAATTTCCACCTCATCTAATCTTGTATATCTTTACAGACCAAATGGCTGAAGGGCCAGAAGTTCCATTTCAGGTGCGCTCGCCCCCAAAACCAGGTTGGTTTCTAAGATGGCTGCCAGAATGACCTCTCTTGACAATCTCTGACTTCACTACAATCCCAAGTGTTTGCTAAATGACACACCTGCCGACTGCCTTCACCGTGACTAGAGAGAACGCTGTTCTTCTACTGCAGCCCAAACTGTGACAACCCAAATGATGAGCTGCGCCCACCAGGTAACAGCACGTGGGAGGCTGCGGCAGGGGGGAGCCATGAGTTCTGGGCCAGCCTGGTCTTAGTGGTTAAACAATATCTAAAAAAAAAAAAAAAAGAAACAAATCATAAAACTAGGCCTAGGGAGATAGATGGCTCAGTCCCCAATACCCAGCTATGGAGGCCGGTCCTTGTAACCTCAGCACTGGGAAGATGGCCAAAAGAGGATCTCTGGGGCTTTTTGGCCAGCTAGGTAAGCTCTGGGTTCATGGGAAAACTCTGCCTCAAAGAGTAAGGCAGGGAACCATTACAGAAGATGCCCAACATTGACCTCTGGGCTCCATATACACTCCTACACACCCATACATTCACCTGCAGACACACACACACACACACACAGAGGTGTGTGCACAATATACATGACACACACATGCAGAACAACAACAACAAAGGGGGCAGGAAAAGAGGAAGCAAATAGTGCCACTGAAGCACTAGTAGATTCTAGTTGTCAGAGAACCAAAATCTGCCAGAAACCCAGACCATAAATGCCAGCAAAGGAAGCCTGAGAAAAAGAAACCGCTGTGAAAGCAAGAGGAGGCAGGCAAGGATGCACAACACAAAATTTTCTTGAAAAGACGGGGGGGGGGGGAGGAAAAAAAAAACACCTGAAGACTGAAATAACCCACTACATTCCAAAAGTGTTCAAGATGGGGACCCCGCCTCATTCAGACACAGAACTAAGGGTCAAGGCAGGGGTTTCCCAGGATTCAGAGGCTTTAAAAAGCAAACAGAAAGGCTTTGGGCTGGAGCAATGGCTCAGCAGTTGGGAGTACTTGTTGCTCTTGCAGAGTACTGGGGTTAGGTTCCCAGCACCCACATGGGGGCTTACAATCATCTGTGACTCCAGTTCCAGAGAATCCAACACCCTCTTCTGGCCTCCGCAGGCTCTTGCACATGCATGATGCACATAAATTCACACAGAAAAAAAAAAAAAAAAATCCTTTAAAGTGTGGGTGGGTGATGTCTTGGAAGGTGGCCCAGGCAAACTTGCAGTTTGTTGTCCTCCTGTCTTGCCCAGCCTCCCTGTTGGGCTTCAACCCAAGACAAGTGGCTAAGGTGCCTTTTAAACCAAGTTCTCCCAGCATCCCTCAGTCCCTACCTGTTACAGGGTGTGGCTGGCATACCCTCCCCTCCCACAGAGGATCTTCACTATATAATCCAGACATTTTGATTCCCTTTTTCTCTTTCTGCTGTCTCTTTTCTCCTCTCTCTCTCTCTGTCTTTGTCTCTCTCTCACACATGCACACACATACACTAATAAAGAGTTTGAGGTGGTGCAAAGAAGGAAATAAAGAATTCAGGAAGCAAGTAAGACAGTGAGCTAGCCCCACGAGTCTGGTGGGATGACCTGAGTTTGACCCCCAGAGCATTTATTGGTTGTTGGGGATGGAGAGATGGATCAGTAGTTAAGAGCACTGGCTGATCTTCCAGAGGACCAGGGTTCAATTCCCTTCACCTACATGACAGCTCACAACTGTCTGTCACTCCAGTTCCAGAGGATCTGACACCCTCACACAGACATTCATGCAGACAAAACACTAATGCACATAAAATCAATCAATCAATCAATCAATCAATCAATCAATCAATCATTAAAAAGCTGGTGTTGGGGCTGGAGAGAGCTTTAGCGAAGAGCACCTGTTTCTCTTACAGAGGATCCAGTTCTATTCTCAGTACCTGCATGGCGGCTCACAACCCTCTGTGACTCCAGTTCCGGGGGATTTGTGCCATCCTCTGTCCTCCACAGGCACCAAGCACTCACCTGGTACACACACATAAAGGCGAGACACTCATACACATAAAATAAACATTTATTTTGAAAGAAGTTGGTTGGAGTGGGGCCCAGCTGTGATCCCGGCACTCGCACGGATGCTGCAACAGGAGCATCCAATACACAGGCCCAGGAAGCGCTGCCTCAAAACAAGCTAGAAGGAAAGAGCTGGCCTCTGGACTCCCACACGTGATCTGTGACACACATTCACATGCGCACCAAAATAATGAAATTAATTTTTATTAAAGAGAGAATGCTTACAAAACCAGAAACCATGGCTAGAAGAAATCCTTTTTTTTTTTTTAAAGTAGGCAATCCAATAATGTAATTAGCATAATCAGGCTGTGGGGGGAAAGGAGATGAGGACAGTGTGAGAAGGCGAATGTCCTCCTCTGAAATAGAGCAAGAGTCAATAGGTACTGTGTAAAATGAAAACAAGTAATTATAGATGACTCACAAGCAATTAACTTTGCTGGGTAGAAAATTATCTCTTGCAAGGAACATATTTCTTTAAAACCTAATAATTCCCTTTAGTTTACTGCAGCTTCCTTTTCTTCTATTGAAAAAAAAAAAAAAAAAAAAAAACAAAAACTTCAAAGCTTTTCTCACAGGATTATGTAATTTGTTTTTCAATGTCCATCACTGTATGATTGATTATGCCTGAAATATTTGGAATATTGATGAATATACTGTTTGTTTGCTTAGTTTTTTGTTTGTTTGTTTGTTTCTGCTTTTTTTTTTTTTTAAACAAGGTCCATCTACATAGCCCCTGGCTGTCCTGGAACTCACAATGTAGACCAGGCTGGTCTTCAGCTCACAGAGATCAGCCTACTTCTGCTTCCCAAGTGCTGGAACTAAAAGCATGTACCATCATGGCCCAGCAAGAGGACAGATGTTCTGTGGCATGGAGTCAGTTTGGTTTTGGTCTGTTTAACTATCCCAGTAAAGTGGTGTGGGAGTGTGACAGAGTAAGAACAGGCACATCACCAGCATCATCAGCTTCCTTCTCCTTCCCTTCCTGTGAAACAGGGTCTCATGTAGCCTAAGTTGCCCTTGATTTGATAGGTAGCTGAAGCTGGCCTTGAACTCCTGATGCCCCACCTCCTGAGTGCTGAGATTCTCAGAGACCCTCTGGTTTATGCAGTACTGGGGATCAAACCCAGGGCCTCTGGCATACTAGGCAAGCACCCTGCCACCTGAGCTACATCCCAGCTCAAACGTCCTAATAGAGCACGAAACCTAAAACCCAATGGGCAGTGGTGGTGTATATGGGAAGCAGAGGCAGCAGGCAGATCTCTGTGAGTTCAAGGCCAGCCTAGTCTACAGATTCAGTTCCAGGACAGCCAGAACTACAGAGAAACCCTTTCTTTAAAAAGTAAAACAAAACAAAACAAAAAAGCCTAGAATCCAAGAGAAACAAATGTTGACACATCTGATCACAGCGTCTTTCTACAAACACTTCACTGTGAGACCGTCCATATTTATGCTCAGACTAACAATGATACAGTCACCTCCGTATCCCAAATTAGAAAGCTAGTAATTATTCTTTTTTCCATTTCCCTTTACGGATCCAAGGGCCTCGTATATGCTAGGCAAATGCCCCATCTAACAACAGGCCACAACCTAAGCCCAAGCAGCAGCCTTAAAGCCATATGTGCCTCTGAGGTTCAAAGAGCTTCAAGAAGAATTGTGGTAAGACAGATCTGTGATGTATCCCAGATATTCAAGTGGCCAGAGGCAGGAGGAGCTTCAGTTCAGGCCTGCTTGGGCTACAGAGTTAAGTTCAAAGCCAGCCTAAGCAACTAACTTAGTAGGACCCTGTCTTAAGACACAGGTATATGTCTGTAATTCTAAGCATTTGGGAGGTAGAGGTAGGAGCATCACGAGTGGAAGGCCAGCCTTAGTCGTATCATATATAAAGACTAGCCTGGGCTACATGAGATCATGTCTCGTCTCCACTTCCCCCAAACAGTCCCTGCGTACAAAACAGAAAGAAAGAAAAGCTAAGAATATAGGTTCTAGAATTGACCCCCAATACCACAAAAAAAGAAAAGAGGTGTGTGTGTGTGTGTGTGTGTGTGTGTGTGTGTGTGTGTGTGTGTGTGTCTGAGGTGGAGCACACCTGTAATCCCAGCCCTCAGCAAGCTGAAGCAGGAGAATTAATTGCTTCGATTTCTGGGTGTACTACCATGAGCAGTAGGCAACAAAGGAAAAAATCCTTTTTCAAAACAAGTGAAAAACAGATCAACTACCCCACCTCAGTCCCTACTCGTTCATTTGAATGAGCACGATCCAGAGGCCATACCCACCCAAGACAAGCTGTCCTAGGCCCTCCTTCACTCAAGGAGAGAGCTACCAACAGTACGGCTTTGCTCATAGGGTCTAGGCATTTAAGGGTTGTATTTTCCTAGTTCCTGTACCAGACCGGAGCAGCCTCAAGCTACAGCATGCTAAAGGCCACCCAGGGTGGAAGACTTCCAGACAGCACAGGAGGGGACTGCTTGCTCACCTCAAGATGCTAAAAGGGGAAGAATAGAAGGCCATTAAAAAAAAAAAAAAAAAAGCCAACAGTAACCCAGAGCAGATGTAGGGAACACAGGTCAATGGCAACCCAGAAGCAGGGAACAAAATGGAAACCAGTAGCCTGGAGCTTACCGCACCACCGTCTGCTGATCTCCCCAGCTGTGTGTCAGCTCAGTGGAGAGGAGGTTATAAGGCCAGAGACCGGTGATCAGGGTTTGGAGCAGCCAGCAGAGTCTGACCAGGAAGGCGTATTTAGCCCCAAGCTGAGACTGGAATGAGTTTAATGACAGCCAAGCCCAGGGCTGGAGCCAGGAAAGGGAGGGAAAAGCATACTTCATGTCTCAGGGTCTACCAGGAACCTGGGCCTGGGCCTAACAAAGCCAAAATTTCCAAAATTTCTTCAGGCAGGGAGAGACAGGGAAGGGGTCCAAGGGAGCCAGTCGGCACTTCCCACCAAAGCCTGGGCCGAGTCACTCCTATTTTTCTCACTTACCCATCAATAATTCCCAGATTGCAAAAGTGTGGCCTGCTGTCCCTCTAAGTTCCCTGTTGCTTGCCAGACCACAGTGTCCTACGTGTGGCCTAAGCAATGTGGGCCATCGCTTACATCACCCGCCTATGCAAATGCTGCCAGCTCGTTATGGAGGGTCAAAAAGAAAGCAAGGCCTAATAACTACATCATAAATGCTTTTTCTCACAAGCGTCTCAATTACATCCTCTTCCAAGGAGTAGGTATGGGTCACTCTTAGCTCCCCAACAACTTTGGATACTAAATTTCTTGGTCTTCCAACAAGCCTGTTTAACTAGATTTTTGTTCCTTAAAGGCACAGAGGGTCCTCTGGTATCCCTTTGTCAGTATGTGCCTGGCGCAGCAGTGGGCACACAAGGGGCTGGACACAGAGAATTTCTGATCAAAGATGAGAAGTTTAAACCTCCCATCTCACTAACGTCTATAAGGCTCCTACAGTCCAACCCACACTCCTTTCTACAGACATTCTATGTCCCTATATGTGCCCGCAGACCATGTGAAGGCAGCTGTCAGGATCATCTACTATTCCCTCCTCTAAACCACTCTTACTATGAATTTACACACACACCAGCAAAAACATACACATTTTTATTTTGTCTTTTCTTTTCAGGATAGGTTTTGCTATGTAACCCTAGCAAGCCTGGTATTTCACATGTAACCTAGACTAGCCTTGAACTCATGACAATCCTCCTAGTAAGTGCTGGGATTATGGGTAGGCATTATCACACTGGGTATGTCACTTATGTTAAATAAACTAAAAGCTAGCTTATACCTACCAAACCTTAAAACCCAGTCCCAGCCCAGTGCATGCCAGCTCCCAGAGGAGAAGAAAAAATAAGGAGTTCAAGCCCAACCACAGATACATAGCAAGTCTGGGCTATATGAGATTATCTCAAAAAAATAAGAAAGAAGTAAAAAGCAATGACAACAAAAACCCATCTTAATCTAAGAGTTCAGCCATTCAATAAATGGTTACTTCCTGCTAATTACCAAGTATAACACTGAGTCCCTGAGGTGCAAATGACACCAGGGACCTTCCCTCACACAACAGGGAAGGAGCCCTTAGACAACTTAGCAGTACAGTCAAGGTTTACCTGGTCAAAATGAGCCAACAGAGATCCCACACAGGGTATCAAGTGGCCTGGAGACGCATTGGAAGAGATGAAGGAACGGGCTCTAGGCTGAGCTCCCAGGGCCTTCTCCCCAAGATCATGTTGCTGAACAAATACCTGGGCATCTGGTAGCTATGACATAATGACTTCACTGCCAGGGAACCATTCCAGCAAAACAGATGTCCTTGAGTCTATCCTGAGGAAGAGGAGGTCCAGCCTCTTCTTACAAAACCGTTACACATGTGATGAGCACGGCTAACTGGCAGAGTCTGAGTCACACTGGGGATTTAGTAACACAGGATATCAGAGCAGAGTCTGGCTTTTTTTTTTTCCTTAGGCAATACTAGAGCCCTAACCCTAGAGCCTCATGCATGCCAGCACTCATAACAGGAGTACCCCTGTGGAAAAGTGATCAAAGGGTCTATGAGGAGAGATGCTAAAGGGGAGTGAGCACTGAGGAGCTGCTGTGAAGCAGGGTGCGGGTAGGGGGTTTATTGCCAGTGAGCTACACTTCTACAAATACATATATCCTCTTTTTTTTTTTTTAAGATTTTTATTTGTTTTTATTTTGTGTGTATTTTATGTGTTTGCCCAAATGTTTTTCTGTATGCCACGTGCATGCAGTACCTGCAGAGGCCAAAAGAGGGCATCGGATGTCCTGAGACTGGAGATAGAGATTGGCTTGCGCCATCATGTAGGTGCTGTGAATGGAACGCAGGTCCTCTGAAAGAGCAGCACGTTATGTTAACCACTGAGGCATCTCTCCAGCCTCAGGAATGTGTATGTTTGATTCTCTATCCTTAGTAGGCTGAACTATGATTTATTCTCCAAATGAAGTGCATTATAGATAGAACAGACAGTAGGAGTGAATTACCAGTTACGCTAACACAGACATTCAGGGAACAAGTTGTTGAGTATGGCTACCACCACAGACAAATAATGGAAAACAGAACAGGACAATCAGCCTGGTATCGGAGGGCAGGAGAGCTCCCTAGAGGAAAGTTCAGACCCCTAGAACATGTAAAAGTTAAGCTGGGGGAAGGAGGAGAGAGCAGTCTATGAAGTTGTTTCCATAGTTAGGGACTCAGTGAAGACAAAGCATCTAGAACTTGAAGTCCCCAGTGGCTAGACACACAAGAGGTCACACAGAGGACAGAGTTATGGGCTCTAAATATGGACCTTGAAGGAATGAAGAAAACATATGGTTCAGTTGTGTTGGAAATCAAACTCAGAGTCTTAAGCATGCTAGGCAAGTGTGCTACCATTGAGCTATACCCATTTGTAACTATTGTTTTTTTTTTTGTTTGTTTGCAGTCTCACACTCTAGTCCAGGTTGCCTTGGAACTGACTACATAGCCTAGGCTAGCCTAGAACTCCTGGCACTCCTCCTGCCTCAACCACCAAAGAGCTGGGAGTACAGGCATGAGCTACTAGGCCTACCGGCTGCATCATGGAGAATGGGTAGAGAGGCAGGCAGACAAGGAGCAGGAGATCAAACAGTCTTAACAGACGTCCAAGTGAAAACACAGAGCCAGTTTGGTCTAAAGGGCAAATGTTCCGCATTAGCCTCCGACATAACAGCAACCCAGGCTATTGTACAGACCTAGAATTCTGCAAGCAGCAGATTTGGAAGGAGACCACCCCGAATTTCAGGCTAAGACAAGTTTTCTCAGCCCTCCTGCTCCAGCAGGTAGGCAATTTAAGAAATGTGCACTCCAGCTCTGTAGCAAAACATGCCCCAGGGGCCTTTGGCTGCACCCCAAAGATGATCTGCCCCAGCACCCCGTCATTCCCAAGCCCCTCCAAGTCCTCTTGCAAGCCAGTTCAAGCCCAAATCCTCCTCAAAGGCTCCAGCTAGCCAGTCTCCAGGGATGAGATAGGCTGTCATACAATCGTGAATTGAGGGAAGTCACTCCTTAGTGTAAACTTCCAAGTTCACCATCACCTGAGGGCCTGCTGGAAGGACAAATTCTCAGCTCCTCCAGGTAAACCAGAAACCAGGCTGGCCCAGCAGTATAGGTTTTACTTGGGGCTTTGGCAATGTTCCTGCATGCTAAAGCTCCAGGCTCTTGCCACTCCACTTCCATGAAAACCAAAGGAAGGGCCTGCCCTTTCCACCCAGAGTCCAGCCTTCCTGACTGGTCATTGCTTGCTGCACAGCACCTACACACCCTATACTCATGAGAAAATTACTGAAAAAAAAAAAAAAAAAAAAAAGCAAAGAAAAATACCTATTTCCAAACTGGGGAAGAAGGCAGTTAGCCAATCTCTTACATAGCATACTCTTAGGCCAAGGTCATAGCCAGCCAGTGAGTCAATGATTACTAAGATGCAAGGTTTCCCACATCCTCTGGTTCCTCACTGTGTGACCACAAACCAGAGCATCTTACTTCCTAAGATTCCCAACCTAGCCTACTGCCCCTCACTCTAGCCACTTGGAGTCTCCTTCCTTCCTTCCCTTCCTGGTTTTGTCTTATAAGCCCCTACTCCCCTCAACGCCCCACCCCCGCTCCCACACACTCTGTTCGGTAGTCAGGGTTCTCTGCCTTTAGGATCTAGCCTGCTTTCCACCTTCATCTTCATCATTCTTTCCTGGGCTCTGGTCTCCAGGCAGAATATCACACACACACACACCACCACCACCACCACCACCACCGCCACCACCATCACCACCACCTCACCCCATACCCACTCTCTCTCACCTTCCTCTACGTCTCAATGTCATGGCACTTAGGACGTAGGCTTATATTTCAGGTTAACTACCTCGCTGTTTCCTGACAGTCTAGGAGGTTGGCAGGACCTTCAGTAAGTACTTGCATGTAAAGTATAGAAAGGAAAGTGCTTTCATACTTTGACATAACCTCACCCTCCCTAGGCACTGCAGGAAGTTTAGACTTCACCGTGAAAGCACTGGGTAACTAACTCTATGAGGGACAAGAGAATCAGCACAGTAGCATCTTCTAGAAGATCCCTGTGTTGAAAGGGGCAAAGGAGACCATGAAGACCCACCCCAGTGCCCTCCTGATTTACCCATCTCCGTCCCGGCCAGAACTCTGCAGAGAAGCTGTCAAATGCAAGCACAGATGGATTCCAGAGCAAGGGCAAGTGGGGTTCTGCTTCATCTCACATAACACCACAGATGAGCGCATGCTCTATAGATCACGGCCACATGAGCCAGCCTGCTGACACTGCCACCTCCAGGCAGTATGCTGGAGAATGAGTTCCCTAACAGGGCAGCTATTTCTGTATGTATTTCCACTCCCTCCCCAGCCTCCCACAAACTGCTTGCCTATTAAAAAAGGATCAGCATTCTAGGCAGGCTTAAAGGCTTATTCTTTGTAGCTAACACTAACCCTAGCTCCAGTTTGGGCAATTTTCAGACACAGAGACAAAAGAAACAGACATTAAGATAGTTACAGTGCCGGGAGGACAGCCTAGGTGGTAAATGCTCACCTTGAAAGCATAAAAACCCAAATTCAATAACCAGGACAAGAGTATTAACAAAAAAAAAAAAAAAAAACAAAACTGTGTGTGTGTGGGGAAGGTGTGCTTGCCACGGAGGTGGAGAGACAGGTAGGTCCCCGAGGCTTACTGGCCAGCCAGCCTAGACTGCTAGAGAGACCCCCTCCAAAAGAAGAAAAGGTGGAAGTCTAGAGAAACTACTCAGTGGTTAAGAGTCCATACTGCTCTGCAGAGGTACAGAATTCTGTTCCCAGGACCCACAGTGATCCATTGAAAACTGCTCATCGCTCCAACTCCCGGATGTCTAGCATCCTTTTCTGACCTCCGCAGCCACCTACACTCCCACGTGCGTACATGCATATACACATAATTAAAAAATAAATAAGACCATTTCAGAAAACAAAAAGGGGCAACAGGCAACACTGGATAACACCCCGTTGTCCTCTGGCCTCCATACACAGGCGCACACAAACACATGGGCCAGGACACACACACACACACACACACACACACACACACACACACATATATATATATACAACACACAATAAGTTAGTTACAGAAGCACCACTCATCAAAAAACCTGCAGACAACCCAAAGGCCCCTGAGCCACAAGGCAGGCGGAAAACCTTCAGGAAGAGTCTCAGGATGGAACTGGATGTGGCAGAGTGCACACAGGCAGCTTTTAACATGTGGTTCTATCTGTAGGAGATCCCTTCTAGGAAGACCTGAAGAGCCCATCTGAATCTGAAACTGGAAACTTCAGGGGCCAAGAGCCCAGCTAAGTTCTCCTAGTAACACCAAAGGAGCAGGAGGAATCTAGTAAGAAATGTCGACATGTTAGTGACTGAAAAATCTCTGACCTGGACATCCACTTCATACCTACCCCCTTTGGTCAAGAGTCCTCTCTCCTTTTATTGTTAATTAAAAAAAAAAAAAATTACATTAATTCTACATTTAAGCAAAGTGGTACACTTCACCAGGTTGATGGTGTTCTTAGCTTTTACCCAGTTAATGTTTTTCTCCCCCAACTAGAATGAAACTCAAACCTTTTACTGGGCTTTAGAAGTTTCTGTATTAGCTGGTTGTAACGGCATATGCCTTTGAGGGTGGAACTCTGTGAGTTCAAGGCCAGCTAGGTCTACATAGTGAGACCCTGCCTCAAAAAGACAAAAGAAAAAACAGAAGGTGAAGATGAGAGGTAGGTCCCTCCCTTCCCCACATCTCTAAGAACAAAGTGTCCAGAGTGGCAGCTATCTGATAATCTCACCAAAAAGAACATTTCACTTTTCCCCCTGCAGTAAAAGGGAGCCCCACAAGTACAAGCTGTTTCTAGAATTTCTCAGCTGCTCACGGAAACTCTGAGTTTTG